>NW_026462858.1:0-16582 GCF_021730395.1 Mercenaria mercenaria | reverse complement strand
TTTTTTAGTAATGGTATAATTTTCATTGGTCAGCCCAGTTTTGGGGTATTTAGTAAGTTCTATAATATTTCAATGGTCAGACCCAGTATTGCTGTTTAGTAAGTTATATAATATTTCCGTGGTCAGACCCTGTATTTTTGTTTAGTAAGTTATATAATATTTCAGAGGTCATACCCAGTATTGGTGTTTTATAAGTTATATAATATTTCATTGTTCAGACCCAGTATTGTTGTTTTGTATGTTCTGTAATATTTCATTTTGTTTAGTAAGTTATATTATATTTCAGTGATCAGACCCAGTATTGTTGTTTAGTAAGTTATATAATATTTCAGTGGTCAGACCAAGTATTTGTATCTAGTAAGTTATGTAATATTTCAGTGGTCATACACAGTATTGGTGTTTAATAAGTTATATAATATTTCAGTGGTAAGACCCAGTAATGATGTTTTATAAGTTATATAATATTTCATTGTTCAGACCCAGTATTGTTGTTTTATAAGTTCTGTAATATTTCATTTTGTTTAGTAAGTTATATTACATTTCAGTGATCAGAACCAGTATTGTTGTTTAGTCAGTTATATAATATTTCATTGGTCAGACCCAGTATTGTTGTTTAGTAAGTTATATAATATTAAAGTGGTCAGACCCAATATTGTTGTTTTATAAGTTATATAATATTTCAGTGGTCAGACCCAGTATTGTTGTTAATAAGTTATATAATATTTCAGTGGTCAGACCCAGTATTGTTGTTTAGTATGTTATATAATATTTCAGTGGTAAGACACAGTATTGGTGTTTTTGAAGTTATATAATATTTCAGTGGTCAGACCCAGTATTGGTGTTTTATAAGTTATAAAATATTTCATAATATTTCAGTGGTCAGACCCAGAATTGTTGTTTTATAAGTTATAAAATATTTCAATGGTCAGACCCTGTATTGTTGTTCAGTAAGTTATATAATATTTCAGTGGTCATACCCAGTACTGTTGTTTAGTAAGGTATATAATATTTCGTAAGATTTTCGTGGTCAGACCCTGTATTTGTGTTTTATACGTTATATAATATTTCAGTGGTCAGAACCAGTATTGTTGTTTAGTAAGTTATATAATGTTTCAGTGGTCAGACCCAGTATTGTTGTTTTGTAAGTTATATAATATTTCAGTGGTCAAAGCCAGTATTTGTGTTTTATAAGTTATATAATATTTCAGTGGTCAGACCCAGTATTGTTGTTTAGTAAGTTATATAATGTTTCAGTGGTCAGACCCAATATTGTTGTTTAGTAAGTTATATAATATTTCAGTGGTCAAAGCCAATATTGGTGTTTTATAAGTTATATAATATTTCATTGTTCAGACCCAGTATTGGTTTTTATTAATTTATACAATATTTAAGTGGTCATACCCAGTATTGGTGTTTAGAAAATTACATAATATCTCAGTGGTCAGACCCAGTATTATTGTTTAATCAGTTTTATAATATTTCAGTGGTCATACCCAGTATTGGTGTTTTATAAGTTATATAATATTTCATTTTTCAGACCCAGTATTGTTGTTTTGTATGTTCTGTAATATATCATTTTGTTTAGTAAGTTATATTATATTTCATAATATTTCAGTGGTCAGACCCAGTATTGGTGTTTTATAAGTTATATAATATTTCATTGTTCAGACCCAGTATTGTTGTTTTGTATGTTCTGTAATATTTCATTTTTAGCTCATCTGATTTTTTGAAAAAAAATGATGAGTTATTGTCATCACCTGAGCGGTTGTCGGCGTCGGCGTCGGCGTCTGCGTCGGCGTTGCCTGGTTAAGTTTTATGTTTAGGTCAGCTTTTCTCCTAAACTATCAAAGCTATTGCTTTGAAACTTGGAATACTTGTTCACCATCATAAGCTGACCCTGTATAGCAAGAAACATAACTCCATCTTGCTTTTTGCAAGATTTATGGCCCCTTTTGTACTTAGAAAATATAGATTTTTTGGGGGTTAATTTTTAGGGTTTAGGTCAACTTTCCCCTAAACTAAAAAGCTTTTGCTTTTAAATTGGAATACTTGTTCACCATCATAAGAAAAACCCTGTACTCAAAAAACAAAAACTAATCTTTTTTTTGAAAGATTTATTCCCCCCTTTTGGGGATTAGAAAATCAGTTTTTTTGGTTAAGTTTTATTTTTAGGTCACTTTATCCTAAACTATCAAAGCTATTGTTTTAAAAACTTGCAACACTTGTTACCATCATAATTCCCCCTGTACAGAAAAAACATAACCCCACCCTGCTTTTTGCAAGATTTATGGCCCCCTTTTGGATTTGAAAATATCGATTTTTTGGGTTAAATTTTTATTTTAGGAAAAACTTTTTCTTTTAAACTATTTTAAAGGCTATTGTTAAAAATTGCAAAAACTTGTTCACCATCAAAACTGCCCCTGTTCGCAAGCAACATAACCCCATCCTGTTTTTTTGCAAATTATTGTTTTTTTTTGGACTTAGAAAACATTTTCGGGGGTTGAGTATTATTTTAAGTAAATTTTTTCTCAAACTTTCAAGCAAATTGTTTTTTAAAAACTTGCAAAGTTTTTCACCCACCCATAAGGGGCCCGGACATCAAAACTAACTCTTTTTTGTTTTTTGCAAGAATGATCCCCTTTTTGGGGACTTAGAAAATCAGGGGTAGGAAAATATTTCTATTCAAAAAAAAAATTCAATAGCGTCACCCCCCGGGCAAGGCGGGGGGCTCTTGTGTTTAGTAATTTAAATTTATTTTTCAGGGGATCAGCCCCTGTTTTTTCTTTAGTAATTTATAAAATTATTTAAAGGGGCCCGCCCCAAAATATTGTTGTTTAGTAAGTTATATAATATTTCATTTTTCAGCCCAGTATTGGTTTTTTTTAATAATTTGTCGTGGTCAAAACCTTTTTGTTTGTTTAGTAAGTTATCTAATATTTCAGTGGCCCAAAAACCCAGTATTGTTCTTTAGTATGTTATATTTTTTTCATTGGTAAGATACAGTATTGGCTTTTTTAAGAATTAAAATTAATATTTCGTGGTTTGTTTCCAATTATTGGTGTTTTATAGGTTATAAAATTTTTCTTTTTTAATATTTCCGGGGTCAGACCCTGTTTTGGTGTTTTATCTTATTAATATTTCAGGGGGCAACCTAGTATTGTTTTTTAAAAGGCAAAATTAAGTTTCAGTGGTAAACCCCCAGTTTTTGTTGTTTAGTAATTTATAAAATTTTTTCATGGTAAAAAGCCGTTTTTGGAGTTTTATAAGTTATATAATTTTCAGGGGTTTAAAAACCCCAGTATTGGTGTTTAGGGGGGGGGTTTATAAATATCAAAGGGGGGGTCAGCCTGGTTTTGGTGTTTAGTAATTTTTTAAAATATTTCAGTGGTCAGACCCAGTATTGTTGTTTAGTAAGTTATATAATATTTCGGGGTTCAGCCCAATTATTTGTGTTTAAAAAGTTATGTAATTTTTTTAAGGGCCCGATCTAGTTTTAAATTGTTTTGAAGGTTAAAATATTTCAGTGGTCAGCCCCAATTTTGGGTGTTTTTTAATTTATAAATTTTTTTCAGTGGTAAACCCCCTTTATGGTTGTTTTAGAAAGGGTATTTAAAAATTCAGTGGTCAGTCCCTTTGGTGTTTTAAAATTTTTTATAATATTTCGTGGTAAAACCCAGTTTTTGGTGCTTATTTAAGTTATATAATATCTAAGTGGTAAAACCCCGATTTTGGGTGTTTGGGTAAGTTAAAAATATTTCAGGGTCAGAAAATAATTTTTGGGTTTAGTTATTTAATTTTTAAAAATTTCCCGTGGGACCAAGTATTTATTTTTTAGAAAGTTTTTGATATTTCAGTGATCGGACCCAGTATTGTTGTTTAGTAAGTTATATATATTTCAGTGGTCAGACCAGTTTTGTTGGTTTAGTAAGTTTTAATATTTCATCGACCGCCCGCTTAGCTCAGTAGGTAAGAGCGTTGGTCTACGGACCGCTGGGTCGCGAGTTCCATCCTCGGGCGGGGCGTATGTTCTCCGAGAATTTTTGATAAACGACATTGTGTCTGACATCATTAGTCCTCCACCTCTGTTAATTCATGTGGGGAAGTTGGCAGTTACTTGCGGAGAACAGGTTTGTACTGGTATAATATTGAATAATATTTCAGTGGTCAGACCCAGTATTGGTGTTTTATAAGTTATATAATATTTCAGTGGTCAGACCCGGTATTTTTGATTAGTAAGTTATATATTTCAGTGGTCAGACCCAGTATTGGTGTGTTTTGAGTTATATAATATTTCAGTGGTAAGACCAAGTATTTTTGTTTAGTAAGCTATATAATATTTCAGTGGTCAGACCCAGTATTGTTGTTTAGTAAGTTATATAATATTTCAGTGGTCAGACCCAGTATTGTTGTTTAGAAAGTTATAAAATATTTCAGTGGTCAGCCCTAGTATTGTTGTTTTGTAGTTATATATATTTCAGTGGTCGGGACCCAGTATTTGTTGCTTAGTAAGTTATATAATATTTCAGTGGTCGACCCAGTATTGTTGTTTTATAAGTCATATAATATTTCAGATGTTTTTTAGTAAGTTATATTATATTTCAGTGATCAGACCCAGTATTGTTGTTTAGTAAGTTATATAATATTTCCGTGGTCAGACCCAGTATTGGTGTTTTATAAGTTATATAATATTTCTTTGTTCAGACCCAGTATTCCTGTTTTATAAGTTATATAATATTTCAGATGTTGTTTAGTAAGTAAATTATATTTCAGTGATTAGCCCCAGTATTGTTGTTTAGAATGTTATTAATATTTTCAGTGGTCAGACGCAGTATTGTTGTTTCGTAAGTTATATAATTTTTCAGTCGTCAGGCCCAATATTGTTGTTTTATAAGTTATATAATATTTCAGTGGTCAGACCCAGCATTGGTGTTTTAAAAGTTATATAATATTTCAGTGGTCAGACCCAGTATTGTTGTTTATGAAGTTATATAATATTTCAGTGGTCAGACACAATATTGTTGTTTAGTTAGTTATATAATATTTCAGTGATCAGACCCAGTATTGGTGTTAAGTAAGTTATATTATATTTCAGACCCAGTATTGTTGTTTAGTAAGTTATATAATATTTCAGTGGTCAGACCCAGTATTGGTGTTTAGTAAGTTATATAATATTTCAGTGGTCAGACCCAGTATTGTTGTTTTATCAGTTATATAATATTTCAGTGGTCAGACCCAATATATTTGTTTAGTAAGTTATATAATATTTCAGTGGTCAGACCCAGTATTGATGTTTTATAAGTTATATAATATTTCAGTGGTCAGACCCAGTATTGATATTTTATAAGTTATATGATATTTCATTGGTTGTTTAGTAAATTATATTATATTTCAGTGGTCAGACCCGGTATTGTTGTTTAGTATGTTACATAATATTTCAGTGGTCAGACCCAGTATTGATGTTTTATAAGTTATATAATATTTCAGTGGTCATACCTAGTATTGTTGTTTAGTAAGATATATAATATTTCAGTGGTCAGTCCCAGTATTTTTGTTTAGTAAGCTATATAGTATTTCAGTGGTCAGACCCAGTATTTGTGTTTTATAAGTTTTATAATATTTCATTAATCAGACCCAGAATTGTTGTTTTATAAGTTATATAATATTTCAGTTGTTGTTTAGTAAGTTATATTATATTTCAGTGATCGAACCCAGTATTGTTGTTTTGTAAGTTAGATAATATTTCAGTGGTCAAACCCAGTATTGTTGTTTAGTAAGTTATATAATATTTCAGTTGTTGTTTTATAAGTTATATTATATTTCAGTGATCGGACCTAGTATTGTTGTTTAGTAAGTTATATAATATTTCAGTGGTCAGACCCAGTATTGTTGTTTAGTAAGTTATATAATATTTCAGTGGTCAGACCCAATATTGTTGTTTAGTAAGTTATATAATATTTCAGTGGTCAGACGCAGTATTGGTGTTTTATAAGTTATATAATTTTTCAGTGGTCAGACCCAGTATTGTTGTTTAGGAAGTTATATAATATTTCAGTGGTCAGACACAATATTGTTGTTTAGTTAGTTATATGATATTTCAGTGATCAGCCCCATTTATGGTGTTAAGTGAAGTTAAATTATTTCAGACCCAGTATTGTTGTTTAGTAAGTTTATAATATTTCAGTGGTCAGACCCAGTATTGTTGTTTAGTAAGTTATATAATATTTCAGTGGTCAGACCCAGTATTGTTGTTTTATAAGTTATATAATATTTTAGTTTTTTTTTTAGTAAGTTATATTATATTTCAGTCATCAGACCCAGTTTTGTTGTTTAGTAAGTTATATAATATTTCAGAGGTCAGACCCAGTATTGTTGTTGTATAAGTTATATAATATTTCAGTGGTCAGACCCAGTATTGGTGTTTTATACGTTATATAATATTTCAGTGGTCAGACCCAGTATTGTTGTTTAGTAAGTTATATAATATTTCAGTGGTCAGACCCAGTATTGTTGTTTAGTAAGTTATATAATATTTCATCGACCGCCCGTTTTGCTCAGTAGGTAAGAGGTTGGTCTACGGACCGCTGGGTCGCGAGTCCACCCTCGGGCGGGGCGTTGTTCTCCAAAATTTTTGATAAACGACATTGTGTCTGACATCATTAGTCCTCCACCTCTGATAAATCATGTGGGGAAGTTGGCAGTTACATGCGGAGAACAGGTTTGTACTGGTATAATATTGAATAATATTTCAGTGGTCAGACCCAGTATTGGTGTTTTATAAGTTATATAATATTTCAGTGGTCAGACCCAGTATTTTTGTTTAGTAAGTTATATATTTCAGTGGTCAGACCCAGTATTGGTGTTTTTTTAGTTATATAATATTTCAGTGGTCAGACCAAGTATTTTTGTTTAGTAAGCTATATAATATTTCAGTGGTCAGACCCAATATTGGTGTTTTATAAGTTATATAATATTTCAGTGGTCAGACCCGGTATTGTTGTTTAGTAAGTTATATAATATTTCAGTGGTCAGACCCAGTATTGTTGCTTAGTAAGTTATATAATATTTCAGTGGTCAGACCCAGTATTGTTGTTTTATAAGTCATATAATATTTCAGATGTTTTTTAGTAAGTTATATTATATTTCAGTCATCAGACCCAGTATTGTTGTTTAGTAAGTTATATAATATTTCCGTGGTCAGACCCAGTATTGGTGTTTTATAAGTTATATAATATTTCTTTGTTCAGACCCAGTATTGCTGTTTTATAAGTTATATAATATTTCAGTTGTTGTTTAGTAAGTCAATTATATTTCAGTGATTAGACCCAGTATTGTTGTTTAGAATGTTATATAATATTTCAGTGGTCAGACGCAGTATTGTTGTTTAGTAAGTTATATAATTTTTCAGTGGTCAGACCCAATATTGTTGTTTTATAAGTTATATAATATTTCAGTGGTCAGACCCAGCATTGGTGTTTTAAAAGTTATTATAATATTTCAGTGGTCAGACCCAGAAAGGGTTTTTTTAGGAAGTTATAAAATTTATTTCGTTGTCGGGACACAATATTTTTGGGTTTAGTTAGTTATATGATATTTCAGTGATCAGACCCAGTATTGGTGTTAAGTAAGTTTTATATTTCAGACCCAGTATTGTTGTTTAGTAAGTTATATAATATTTTAGTGGTCAGACCCAGTATTGGTGTTTAGTAAGTTATATAATATTTCAGTGGTCAGACCCAGTATTGTTGTTTTATCAGTTATATAATATTTCATTGGTCAGACCCAGTATATTTGTTTAGTAAGTTATATAATATTTCAGTGGTCAGACCCAGTATTTATGTTTTATAAGTTATATAATATTTCAGTGGTCAGACCCAGTATTGATATTTTATAAGTTATATGATATTTCATTGGTTGTTTAGTAAATTGTATAATATTTCAGTGGTCAGACCCGGTATTGTTGTTTAGTAAGTTGCATAATATTTCAGTGGTCAGACCCAGTATTGATGTTTTATAAGTTATATAATATTTAAGTGGTCAGACCCAGTATTGATATTTTATAATTTATATGATATTTCGTTGGCTGTTTTATAAGTTATATAATATTTCAGTGGTCAGACCTAGTATTGTTGTTTAGTAAGTTATATAATATTTCAGTGGTCAGACCCAGTATATTTGTTTAGTAAGCTATATAATATTTCAGTGGTCAGACCCAGTATTGGTGTTTTATAAGTTATTTAATATTACAGTGGTCAGACCAAGTATTGTTGTTTTATAAGTTATATAATATTTCAGTTGTTGTTTAGTAAGTTATATAATATTTTATTGGTCAGTCCCAGTATTGGTGTTTTATAAGTTATATAATATTTCAGTTCTCAGACCCTGTATTGTTGTTTAGTAAGTTATATATTTCAGTGGTCAGACCCAGTATTGGTGTTTTACGAGTTATATAATATTTCAGTGGTCAGACCCAGTATTGGTGTTTTATCAGTTATATAATATTTCAGTGGTCAGACACAGTAATGTTGTTTAATAATTTATATAATATTTCTGTGGTCAGACCCAGTATTGGTGTTTTATAAGTTCTATAATATTTCTGTGGTCAGACCCAATATTGGTGTTTAGTAAGTTACATAACATTTAAGTGGTCAGACCCAGAATTGGTGTTTAGTAAGTTATATAATATTTCAGTGGTCAGACCTAGTATTATTGTTTAGTAAGCTACATAATATTTCAGTGGTCAGACCCAGTATTGGTGTTTTATAAGTTATATAATATTTCATTGTTCAGACCCAGTATTGTTGTTTTATCAATTCTGTAATATTTCATTTTGTTTAGTAAGTTATATTATATTTCAAGGATCAGACCCAGTATTGTTGTTTAGTAAGTTATATAATATTTCAGTGGTCAGACCCAGTATTGCTGTTTTATAAGTTATATAATATTTCAGTGGTCAGACCCAGTATTGGTGTTTAGTAAGTTATATAATATTTCTGTGGTCACACCCAGTATTGGTGTTTAGTAAGTTATATAATATTTCAGTGGTCAGACTCAGTACTGTTGTTTAGTAAGTTATATAATATTTCAGTGGTCAGACCCAGTATTTGTGTTTAGTAAGTTATATAATATTTCATTGGTCAGACCCAGTATTATTGTTTAGCAAGTTATATAATATTTCACTGGACACACGCAGTATTGTTGTTTAGTAAGTCATATAATATTTCAGTGGTCAGACCCAATATCGTTGTTTAGTAAGTTATATAATATTTCAGTTGTCAGACCCAGTATTGTTGTTTATAAATTATATAATTTTTCATAATATTTCAGTTGTCAGACCTAGTATTGGTGTTTTATAAGTTATGTAATATTTCAATGGTCAGACCCAGTATTGGTGTTTTATAAGTTATATAATATTTCAGTGGTCAGACCAAGTATTGTTGTTTTATAAGTTATATAATATTTTAGTTGTTGTTTAATAAGTTATATAATATTTCATGGGTCAGTCCCAGTATTGGTGTTTTAAAAGTTATATAATATTTCAGTTCTCAGACCCTGTATTGTTGTTTAGTAAGTTATATATTTCAGTGGTCAGACCCAGTATTGGTGTTTTATGAGTTATATAATATTTCAGTGGTCAGACCCAGTATTGGTGTTTTATCTGTTATATAATATTTCAGTGGTCAGACACAGTATTGTTGTTTAATAATTTATATAATATTTCAGTGGTCAGACCCAGTATTAGTGTTTTATAAGTTATATAATATTTCTGTGGTCAGACCCAGTATTGGTGTTTAGTAAGTTATATAATATTTAAGTGGTCAGACCCAGTATTGGTGTTTAGTAATTTTATATAATATTTCAGGGTCAGACAGTATTATTTTTTAGTAAGTTACATATATTTCATTTGGGTCAGTCCCAGTTTTGGGTGTTTTATAAGTTATAAATATTTCATTGTTCAGCCCGTATTGTTGTTTTTATCTTTTGTATTCATTTTGTTTGTAGTTTATTATATTTAGGGATCAGACCCAGTTTGTTGTTTAGTAAGGATATAATATTTCAGTGGTCAGACCCATTTTTGGGTGTTTAGTAAGTTATATAATATTTCTGTGGTCACACCCAGTATTGGTGTTTAGTAAGTTATATATTATTTCAGTGTTCAGACTCAGTACTGTTGTTTAGTAAGTTATATAATATTTCTGTGGTCAGACCCAGTATTTGTGTTTAGTAAGTTATATAATATTTCATTGGTCAGACCCAGTATTATTGTTTAGCAAGTTATATAATATTTCAGTGGTCAGACCCAGTATTGTTGTTTAGTAAGTCATATAATATTTCAGTGGTCAGACCCAATATTGTTTTTTAGTCAGTTACATAATATTTCAGTTGTCAGACCCAGTATTGTTGTTTATAAATTATATAATATTTCATAATATTTCACTGGTCAGACCTAGTATTGATGTTTTATAAGTTATATAATACTTCAGTGGTCAGACCCAGTATTGTTGTTTTATCAGTTTATAATATTTCAGTGGTCGACCCGTATATTTGTTTAGTAAGTTATATAATATTTCAGTGGTCAGACCAGTATTGATATTTTATAATTTTATTGATATTTCATTGGTTGTTAGTAATTATAAAATTTATTTCAGTGGTCAGCCCCGGTATTGTTGTTTAGTAAGTTACATAATATTTCAGTGGTCAGACCCAGTATTGATGTTTTATAAGTTATATAATATTTAAGTGGTCAGACCCAGTATTGATATTTTATAAGTTATATGATATTTCATTGGTTGTTTAATAAGTTATATAATATTTCAGTGGTCAGACCCAGTATTGTTGTTTAGTAAGTTATATAATATTTCAGTGGTCAGACCCAGTATATTTGTTTAGTAAGCTATATAATATTTCAGTGGTCAGACCCAGTATTGGTGTTTTATAAGTTATTTAATATTTCAGTGGTCAGACCCAGTATTGTTGTTTTATAAGTTATATAATATTTCAGTTGTTGTTTAGTAAGTTATATAATATTTCATTGGTCAGTCCCAGTATTGGTGTTTTATAAGTTATATAATATTTCAGTTCTCAGACCCTGTATTGTTGTTTAGTAAGTTATATATTTCAGTGGTCAGACCCAGTATTAGTGTTTTATGAGTTATATAATATTTCAGTGGTCAGACCCAGTATTGGTGTTTTATCAGTTATATAATATTTCAGTCGTCAGACACAGTAATGTTGTTTAATAATTTATATAATATTTCTGTGGTCAGACCCAGTATTGGTGTTTTATAAGTTATATAATATTTCTGTGGTCAGACCCAGTATTGGTGTTTAGTAAGTTACATAACATTTAAGTGGTCAGACACAGAATTGGTGTTTGGGAAAGTTATATAATATTTCAGTGGTCGGGACTAGTTTTTATTGTTTAGTAAGTTACATAATTTTTCAGTGGTCAGACCAGTTTTGGTTTTTTTATAAGTTATGTAATATTTCATTGTTCAGCCCCAGTATTTTTGTTTTATCAATTCTGTAATTTTTCATTTTGTTTAGTAAGTTATATTATATTTCAAGGATCAGACCCAGTATTGTTGTTTAGTAAGTTATATAATATTTCAGTGGTCAGACCCAGTATTGGTGTTTTATATAATAATATTTCAGTGGTCAGACCCAGTATTTGTGTTTAGTAAGTTATATAATATTTCAGTGGTCAGACCCAGTATTGGTGTTTAGTAAGTTATATAATATTTCAGTGGTCAGTTATAAGTTATATAATATTTCAGTGGTCAGACCCAGTATTTGTGTTTAGTAAGTTATATAATATTTCATTGGTCAGACCCAGTATTATTGTTTAGCAAGTTATATAATATTTCACTGGACACACGCAGTATTGTTGTTTAGTAAGTCATATAATATTTCAGTGGTCAGACCCAATATCGTTGTTTAGTAAGTTATATAATATTTCAGTTGTCAGACCCAGTATTGTTGTTTATAAATTATATATTTTTTCATAATATTTCATTTGTCAGACCTAGTATTGGTGTTTTATAAGTTATGTAATATTTCAATGGTCAGACCCAGTATTGGTGTTTTATAAGTTATATAATATTTCAGTGGTCAGACCAAGTATTATTGTTTTATAAGTTATATAATATTTCAGTTGTTATTTAATAAGTTATTTTAATATTTATGGGTCAGTCCCAGTATTGGTGTTTTATAAGTTATATAATATTTCAGTTCTCTGACCTGTATTGTTTTTTTGTAAGTTATATATTTCAGTGGTCAGACCCAGTATTGGTGTTTTATGAGTTATATAATATTTCAGTGGTCAGACCCAGTATTGGTGTTTTATCTGTTATATAATATTTCAGTGGTCAGACACAGTATTGTTGTTTAATAATTTATATAATATTTCAGTGGTCAGACCCGTATTGGTGTTTTATAAGTTATTAATATTTTTGTGGTCAGACCAGTATTGGTGTTTAGTAAGTTTATAATATTTAAGTGGTCAGCCCCAAGTATTGATGTTTAGTAAGTTATATAATATTTCAGTGGTCGGGACCCAGTATTATTGTTTAGTAATTTACTAATATTTCAGTGGTCAGTCCCAGTTTTGGGGTGTTTTATAATTTATTAATATTTATTTTTCAGCCCCAGTATTGTTGTTTTATCAATTCTGTGATATTTCATTTTGTTTAGTAAGTTATATTTATTTCGGGATCTGACCAGTTTTTGTTGTTTAGTAAGTTATATAATATTTCAGTGGTCAGACCCAGTTTTGGTGTTTAGTAAGTTATATAATATTTCTGTGGTCACACCCAGTATTGGTGTTTAGTAAGTTATATAATATTTCAGTGTTCAGACTCAGTACTGTTGTTTAGTAAGTTATATAATATTTCTGTGGTCAGACCCAGTATTTGTGTTTAGTAAGTTATATAATATTTCATTGGTCAGACCCAGTATTATTGTTTAGCAAGTTATATAATATTTCAGTGGTCAGACCCAGTATTGTTGTTTAGTAAGTCATATAATATTTCAGTGGTCAGACCCAATATTGTTGTTTAGTAAGTTACATAATATTTCAGTTGTCAGACCCAGTATTGTTGTTTATAAATTATATAATATTTCATAATATTTCACTGGTCAGACCTAGTATTGGTGTTTTATAAGTTATATAATACTTCAATGGTCAGACCCAGTATTGGTGTTTTATAAGTTATATAATATTTCTGTGGTCAGACCAAGTATTGTGGTTTAGTAAGTTATAATATTTCAGTGGTCAGACCCAGTATTGTTGTTTAGTAAGTCTATAATATTTCAGTGGTCAGACCCAATATTGTTGTTTAGTAAGTTATATAATATTTCAGTTGTCAGACCCAGTATTGTTGTTTATAAGTTATATAATATTTCATAATATTTCACTGGTCAGACCTAGTATTGGTGTTTTATAAGTTATATAATATTTCAATGGTCAGACCCAGTATTGGTGTTTTATAAGTTATATATATTTTCTGTGGTCAGACCAGTATTGTGGTTTAGTAAGTTATATAAATTTTAGTGGTCGACCTAGTTTTGGTTTTTTAAATAGATATATAATATTTCAGTAGTCAGCCCCAGTATTGTTGTTTAGTAAGATATAATATTTCAGTGGTCAGACCAGTATTGGTGTTTAGTAAGTTATATAATATTTCAGTGGTCAGACTCAGTATTGTTTTTTAGTAATTTATATAATATTTCAGTGATCAGACCCGGTAATGGTGTTTGATAAGTTGTATAATATTTCATTGTTCAGACCCAGTATTGTTGTTTTAAAAGTTATATAATATTTCAGTTGTTTTTTAGTAAGTTATATAATATTTCAGTGATCAGACCCAGTATTGTTGTTTAGTAAGTTATATAATATTTCAGTGGTCAGACCCAGTATTGGTGTTTAGTAAGTTATCTAATATTTCAGTGGTCAGACCCAGTATTGTTATTTAGTAAGTTATATCATATTTCAGTGGTCAGACCCAGTATTGGTGTTTAGTAAGTTATGTAATATTTCAGTGGTCAGACCCAGTATTGGTGTTTTATAAGTTATAAAATATTTCAGTGGTCAGACCTAAAATTGTTGTTTAGTAAGTTATATACTATTTCAGTGGTCAAACCCAGTATTGTTGATTTATTAGTTATATAATATTTCAGTGGTCAGACCAAGTATTGGTGTTTAGTAAGTTATATAATATTTCAGTTGTCAGACCCAGTACTGCTGTTTAGTAAGTTATTATATTTCAGTGGTCAGCCCCAGTTTGTCATATCGTAATTTTGTCAGTGTTGTGTAAGAGCAGATGCTGTTGTTAAGTGGTAACACTGTAACAGTGTAACTGTGAAATCAGGGGCCGTGCGTTTGAACCCCGCTTCTCCAACTTATATTGGTTACATTGGTACGAGAGTCCAATGTATGTGTGCTTTACACCTGGCACGCTAAATAACCCCAAAGAAGCTTTTTGGGAAATTTGTGCATCTTTCATATCCCGCATTATGTTCAATTAAAATTACAAACAGTGACTGGAGGAGTTGCCCACATTAGTTTCGGTGTTAACAAACAAACAGTGTCAGGGGTGAATTAGTCATGTCAAAATTAACTGTTATGCCAACATTTTAACATACGATGGTACTGATTTGGGAATTTGAAAGCTAAACGCCACAAACCCCTCCTATTTTCGGGCACAACGGAAATCATCTTTTAAAAGATAGTGTGCTTTTTGAATTTAGAAGGTCTGACTTCAGAGGGCAAAGAAGTACTTAACATTTTGTACACCTACGATTTACAAGAATATGTTGCCAATAAATTCTGGCATCAAACAATTGCACAACGTTCTAATTTCTTCAGCCTACGGTTACTAAACACTGGAGATACAATAATTCGAAAATAATTTACAATCTTATCAACTTGGGTGTTATTGTATTCTAAATATTTTGACTGGGGTATGATTTTTTCGATCGTCTCAGATCGTTTAGCACGACATTTATGTCGCGTTATTGGTACTGTTTTGTTTCTAAGCATGATCATTTCCGCCTGGGTTGTTCCAATACCCACTCTTTCATAGCCTTGGGTATTGTATAATCACCCCTTGGATATGGTGCCTGCTTTTTAATTTTGTCTTTTGACAGTTCCTGTGATACGCAGGCTCCATAACCTCAGATCCCCCTTCCTACTTTCCAGTTTGTTTAGTTCTGCCCATTGCTTTCTCGTTTGGGGCAAACCCATTATTTTGTCTGGGGACCAAACGCCGATTTTCATGGAATTACACGCCTAAACACGTGTATCATTGAATGTTCCATGTTCACCGCCGTTTGAATACATCTGCGGATGTCTCTAAATTGCTTTTTGTACTTTTAGCATGTGTAAATGTTGAGTTCTGCTCAACCCGGGGTAGAGGGCGTGAGCGGTAGCATGCATTTCCCACTACGTCCAAAACAGGCTCATTCAAAACCGAGCCTGCAACATTTTTTGTTTTTGTCGTGTTGAGGACCCGTGAAGTTTCCATTTTTTTTATTCTATTATATCTCAGACCGGATCCAGAAAATATTTGATTTAGGGTGGGGACCCGTTTAGAACAAAGGCGTCACCGTCGGGTGCTAGCGCCGAGAGCAGTTAGGTCTGGGAGGGGAACCCCTGTCCGTACTTGGGGGGAAAAGTGGGGTCTCTCCCTGAAAGTTTTTTATATGGATATGAAATGTTTTCTGTGGTGCATTTTTTTGGTCTAAATTTTAAGGTACTGGAGGGGTTGTTCCCCCCCCCCCACCCCCCACTGCGAAATTTTGAAATACAGGCATGGAATAGTGGAGGGAGGGTACACACCCACCTTCCTCGCCCAGGGTCTGTATCTATGATATATTGAGAATTTGATCTGTATATTCAACTTAAAAAGTCAAAGGTTAGTTCGCATTTTCTCTCTGCACATATTTTCTTTCTCTTTTAATTTTGTAAACTGTTTGTACAGCGTGAATCCGTCTTGAGGCTTTCCTTTGACACAATATATGTATATATGTTGTGTTTCATGCTTTTGCGAGAGTGATGCACAATGATTTTGGTAACGTTAAAAGTATATATTTAAATAAAGCACCCGTTATTACTTTTGAAAGTATGTGTACAAAAATTTTCATCATTTATTTATTTTGTTGGGTTCAAGGACGCACCGACACATTTATAGGTAATATGGCGACCTTCCAGATTTGAAAGGATGAGGAAGACCCCATGTGCCCCTCCGTGCATTATTTCATCACCAGCCGGGCACCTGGGTAGAACCATTGACCTTCCGTAAGCCAGCTGGATGGCTTCCTCACAGGAGAATTCAACACCCGAGTGAGGCTCGAACCCACATCAATGAGGGGCAGTGATTTGAAGTCAGCGCCTTAATACTCGGTACAGAGACCCTAAATTTATATCATGAAGCCACAGAGCGTATCGCTATCTATCCTAACAATATGCTTTTCCCGTATGAAGATAACCTTACACCCTGGCCAGTGGTTAAGACATCCGATCAGGGAATGGTAGTCGGGCGTTCGAGTCCCCTGGGAACCGTTCCAATGTGGTCGGTTGGTGAGT
>NW_026462857.1:0-10426 GCF_021730395.1 Mercenaria mercenaria | reverse complement strand
GATCCCTCTGTTGTTACTGAACCACAACAACAGCCAGAACATGGCCATCTGTAAAACTGATATATACCATGCTCGTCCTGTGTTACCAAACCATGACAACAGTTGGGTCATGGCTATCTGTAGTACTCATATTTACCATGCTCCCACTGTTGTTACTGAACCACAACAACAGCCAGAACATGGTCATCTGTAATACTGATATATACCATGCTCTTCCTGTTGCTACCAAACCATGACAACAGCTGGGGCATGGTTTTCTCAAGCACTCATATTTACCATGCTCTCACTTCTGTTACAGAACCACAAAAACAACCAGAACATGGTTATTTGTAATACTGATATATACCATGCTCTCCCTGTTGATAACAAACCATGACAACAGTTAGGGCATGGTTATCTGTAGTACTCATATATATCGAAATACAACAACAGCCAGAACATATGTATCGGTAATACTGATATAAACCATGCTCGTCATGTTGTTACCAAACCATGATAACAGTTAGGGCATGGTTATCTATAGTACTCATATTTACCGTCATCCAGCCGTTGTTATCGAACCACAACAGCAGCCAGAACATGGCCATCTGTAAAACTGATATATACCATGCTCGTCCTGTTGTTACCAAACCATGATAACAGTTAGGGCATGGTTATCTATAGCACTCATATTTATCGTCATCCTGCAGTTGTTATCGAACCACAACAACAGCTAGAACATGACCATCTGTAAAACTGATATATACTTTGCTCGTCCTGTTGTTACCAAACCATGACAACAGTTGGGTCATGGTTATCTATAGTACTCATATTTACCATGCTCCCACTGTTGTTACTGAACCACAACAGCCAGAACATGGTCATCTGTAATACTGATATATACCATGCTCTTCCTGTTGTTACCAAACCATGACAAAGTTGGAGCATGGTTATCTACAGTACTCATATTTACCATGATCCCTCTGTTGTTACTGAACCACAACAACAGCCAGAACATGGCCATCTGTAAAACTGATATATACCATGCTCGTCCTGTGTTACCAAACCATGACAACAGTTGGGTCATGGCTATCTGTAGTACTCATATTTACCATGCTCCCACTGTTGTTACTGAACCACAAACAACAGCCAGAACATGGTCAATCTGTAATATGATATATACCATGCTCTTCCTGTTGCTCCCAAACCATGACAACAGCTGGGGCATGGTTTTCTCAAGCACTCATATTTACCATGCTCTCACTTCTGTTACAGAACCACAAAAACAACCAGAACATGGTTATTTGTAATACTGATATATACCATGCTCTCCCTGTTGATAACAAACCATGACAACAGTTAGGGCATGGTTATCTGTAGTACTCATATATATCGAAATACAACAACAGCCAGAACATATGTATCGGTAATACTGATATAAACCATGCTCGTCATGTTGTTACCAAACCATGATAACAGTTAGGGCATGGTTATCTATAGTACTCATATTTACCGTCATCCAGCCGTTGTTATCGAACCACAACAGCAGCCAGAACATGGCCATCTGTAAAACTGATATATACCATGCTCGTCCTGTTGTTACCAAACCATGACAACAGTTGGGTCATGGTTATCTATAGTACTCATATTTACCATGCTCCCACTGTTGTTACTGAACCACAACAAAAGCAAGAACATGGCCATCTGTAAAACTGATATATACCATGCTCGTCCTGTTGTCACCAAACCATGACAACAGTTGGGTCATTGTTATCTATAGTACTCATATTTACCATGCTCCCACTGCTGTTACTGAACCACTAAAACAATCAGAACATGGTTATCTGTAATACTGATATATACCATGCTCTTCCTGTTGATACCAAACCATGACAACAGTTAGGCCATGGTTATCTGTAGTACTCATATATATCGAAAGATAACAACAGCAAGAACATATGCATCTGTAATACTGATATAAACCATGCTCGTCCTGTTGTTACCAAACCATGATAACAGTTAGGGCATGGTTATCTATAGTACTCATATTTACCGTCATCCAGCAGTTGTTATAGAACCGCAACAACAGCCAGAACATGGCCATCTGTAAAACTGATATATACCATGCTCGTCCTATTGTTACCAAACCATGACAACAGTTGGGTCATGGTTATCTATAGTACTCATATTTACCATGCTCCCACTGTTGTTACTGAACCAAAACAACAGTCAGAACATGGTTATCTGTAATACTGATATATACCATGCTCTTCCTGTTGTTACCAAACCTTGACAACAGTTGTGTCATGGTTATCTATAGTACTCATATTTACCATGCTCCCACTGTTGTTACTGAACCACAACAACAGCCAGAACATGGTTATCTGTAATACTGATATATACCATGCTCTTCCTGTTGATACCAAACCACGACAACAGTTAGGGCATGGTTATCTGTAGTACTCATATATATCGAAAGACAACAACAGCCAGAACATATGCATCTGTAATACTGATATAAACCATGCTCGTTCTGTTGTTACCAAACCATGATAACAGTTAGGGCAGTTGTAGCTGAACCACGACAACAGCCAGAACATGGTTATCTGTAATACTGATATATACCGTGCTCTTTCTGTTGATGTCAAACCAAGACAACTGTTGGGACCTGGTTATCTATAGTTATCATTCTTACCGTGCTTTAACTATCGCCTATCGCTATCAAACCATCACTACTGTTAGTGCATGAATACTGATATATACCATGCTCTTCCTGTTAACAAACCATGACAACAGTTGGGGTTTGGTTATCTATAGTCCTTGTATTTACCATGCTCCCGTTGTTGTCAGCCATAACATGATTATCTGTAATACTGATATATACCGTGTTCTTTCTGTTGACATCAAACCATGACAACAGTTGGGACATTGTTATTAATAGTCTCATACTTACTATGCTTTAACTATCGCTATCAATCTATCACTATAGTTGGTGCACGAATACTGATATCAACCATGCTCTTCCTGTTGATACCAAACCATGACAACAGTTGGGGCATGGTTATCTATAGTACTCATATTTACAATGATACCGCTGTTGTTGCGGAACAACAAAAACAGTCAGAACATGGTTATCTGTGATACTGAAATGTATAGAACTCATATATACCGTGCTTCCGCTGTTGCTACTGAACCACAGCCAGAATATAGTTATCTATAATACTGGTATACACAATGCTCTTCCTGTTGATACCAAACCATGACAACATTTTGTTTTCTACAATACTCATATTTACCGTGCTCAAGCTGTTATCACTGGACCACAACAACCGCCAGAACAGGGTTATCTGTAATACTGATATATACCGTGCTTTTTCTGTTGATACTTAACCATGACAACAGTTAGGGCATGGTTATCGATAGTACTCATACTTACCGTGCTTCAACTGTGGCTATGAAACCATCACTACAGTTGGGGCATAAATAACTATAGTAATGATATATACCATGCTACTGCTAGAGTTAACTAGGCTTCAGCTTTTGTTATCGAATAATATCAACAGTTGGGACATTGTTAACTACAGTGCATGAACGGATATATGCAAACTCTAGCTGTTGTTATCAAACCACGACAAGGGTCGGTACATTGTTAATTATATTACTCATGTATATCATGTTTTGTCTGTTGCTTCTGGTGCATTATGTACAACTGTTGTATCATGGTTAAATCTAGTACTGATATATACCATGCTCCAACTGTACCGCGACAACAAGTCGAACATGGTTATCTATAGTACCCATATATCATGTTACAGTTGTTGCTACTGAACCATAACTACAGTTTGAGCATGGATAATTATAGCACTAACAAATACCATGATCCAGATGTCGGAACCAAAAGATAATGGGTAAGGGTAGATTTCTCAGAAGCACAGAGCATCAAAACACAACCCCAGAGCTACGCATTTGCATAGTAGTCCCACAACAAAAATAAGCTGTAATGGAAAAATATTTCAGGCGGGTTCAAACCAACTCAACTGTCATGGCATAGTTATCCAAAATACTTATATATATTATGCACCACCTGGGGCATTGGGAACTATAATATTGATATATACCATGTTTCAGCTTTTGTTATCGAATCATTAGTACAGTTTGGAAATGGATACAAATTCTTTTGGTAATTACCATTCTCCAGCTGGGTTTACGGGACAACAGTCAGAACATGGATATATAATATATAAACCATGCTCCAATCGTAAAAGCAACAATTTGTACAGTATTAACTATAGTACATGTACTGTTATGTGCAAATTCTAGCTGTTGTAACCTAACCACGGCAAAGGTCAATGTATGGTTATCTAAGATACTCAGATATACCATGCTCCAGCTGTTATTAACGTGAATAACTATACTAATGATACATACCATGCTACAGTTGGTATTCAATAAGCTGGGCTTCTGATTTTGCTATCGAACAATAGCAACATTTGGGACATTGTTAACTACACTGCATGTACAGATATATGCTGTCGTTATCAAACCAGGACAAGAGTTGGTGCATGGTTATTTATATTACTCATGTATACCATGTTCCAGCTGTTGCTACTGGAGCATTACAACTGTTAGGCCATTGTTAACTATAATACTCAAATATACCGCGCTCCCGCTGATGCTACCGAACCACGACACTGGCTCAAACATGGTTAACAGTTGGGACATGGTTATCTATGGTACTCATATATTCCCTTGCTCAATCTGTTGCTAGCTATCACTACAGTTGGGTCATGGTTAACTTTAGTACTGATATATACATTTGTACAATGCTCCAGCTGTTGTTATTAAACAATGACAATAGTTAGGGCATGTTTATCTATAGTACTCATATATACCGTGCTCAATCTGTTGCTACCGAACCATCACTACAGTTTGGTCATGGTTAACTATAATACTGATAAATACTATGCTACTGGAGCATTACAACTGTTAGGTCATGGTTAACTATAGTACTGATATAAATAACGCTCCAGCTGTTGTCACCAAACAATGACAACAGTTATGGCATGGTTATCTATAGTACTCATATATACAGTTTTCAATCTGTTGCTACCGAACCATCACTACAGTTTGCTACTGGAGCATTACAACTGTTAGGTCATGGTTATCAATAGTACTGATATAAATAACGCTCCAGCTGTTGTCACCAAACAATGACAACAGTTATGGCATGGTTATCTATAGTACTCATATATACAGTGCTCAATCTGTTGCTACCAAACCATCACTACAGTTTGGTCATGGTTAACTATAATACTGATAAATACTATGCTCTGCCTGTTGTTATCGAACCATGATAACAGTTTGGGCATGGTTATCTATAGTACTTACATATACCGTCCTCAAGCTGTTGTTACTGAACCATCAGTACAGTTGGAGCATAGATAACTATAGTAATGGTATTTACCATGCTCCGCTGAGGTAACAGAAACACAACAATGGTTGGAGCATGGTGAACATAGTAATGATATATATCATGCCCCAGCTATTGTTATCTAACCAGGACAACAGTCGGGGCATAGCTATCTAAAATACTGATATATCCCATGTTCCAGCTACATGATGCTTTTGAAGTACAAAAATATGCGGAGCATGTAATCCATAGTACTCACAGATACCATGGGTCAGCCGTAGCTATCGAACCATGTTAGGGCATGGTTATCTATAATACTGATACAAACAAGGAAGAATATCCAACAGGGAAAGCCATGTTCCAAGAAAACGCAGCCTCAAACCATACTTGTCTGCACTTAAGTTACTGTTTCTTTCTAGTTTTGATAACAGTCGTGAATGTTTACATAGAGTAAGACTACTAATACAGAGCATGCTATATAGCTGTTTTATTTCAATGCATATTATATAACGACGACTTATTAACATACTTTATGACTTGTGCGGCTTCGGGTCTGAAATTAGTGTTGAACTCTAACAATAATTTCTTTCCCTTCTATACAAAACTGTCCAAAGTGTCTTGTCGATCTTGTTTCCGAAAATGAGGAAGAAGTAAAATATTCAAAGTCGTCAATGGCATTTTTTGCTGCCTCAATAGACCAAAATGAACCGTAATAAGAGTCATTCTTCATAGTGAATTCCTCATCCCATTCCATGATGTTAATTGAAAACAGAAAACAGGCTAGTTATCTAAAAATAGACTTTAATTTGGGGTGGCTATTTTCAGATGGCTATTTTTACACGATATTTGCACATGCGCATAACAATACCATGCGCGGCCTGTTGTCTTTATCCCTCTCCCTTATCACATATCTACAATCAATCTCCATTAATTTATATGTCCTTATATTAGAATGATTATTAGAATTATTTGAAACATAGAATAATTTTCAATACTGACTATAGAATTTAATATCATGTATGTAATATCGTGTGTGACATTACTTTAATGTAGGTCGTCGTGTTCAAAGGGTCATTATTTATAATTTGTTCCATGTTAAAAACATTGTTTCTCTGAACCTAGATATAAGTACTTCTGTTTTCGCAGATTTAAACTGCTCGAACTTCACCAATATTCCATTCGCCCAGTGTGGAATAAACGCCAGTACATGCATTCTGCTATACGGGAATTGTGTCATATTTGTAATTCAAATGTTTTTCATGTATGTTAATGTTAGGTTGTTATATGTCTGATGCTTAGTGACAACTCAAATACGTAATACCAAGATGATAATTAAATGAACAAATTCCCTTATTTCAGTTAGCTTCACTTCATCTTGACAGCTGAAAGATGTTCACTTTAATATCAATCATAAACGATTAGAATTTGGTGCATACAAGAAATTGTGACAAACGCATTATGACAAGGACTTGCTACAACGCCCATATACCTGCAATTTTAGCCTATTTCATTATTATCTGTTCATTACAGAACACGTGTGAAATAAAATATCCATCAAAAATTTCTTTTAAAATGTAGTTTAAACCGCTGTTTAAATGAAACTAAGAATCAGTAAAATAATCTTGATATGATACAAGTATCATTTACAGTTTTACAATCAATTGAATGAAAGGGAAATTGCTAGAATGTTTGCTAGGCGGTCCCTTTAGAAAGACTCTTGTCACAATGCACTAGGTCAAAATAAATATTTCGGGAATACCTCACAATTTATCAGTCGTTCATAAATGAAATATAAATCAAAATTTTGACAACGGCTTGGTTATATAAAACGTTTATTACCAGAAAACACATTACTCTAAAATATGACTTTTATCAGACACTTAGATAACATATATTTGCTAAATGTAAAAGACTGTCTTATTCACTTATCTGCCCGAAAATACAACAGTATAACATATCTATTCATCTAAAAATGATGGATTAACTGCTTCACTTGATAGTCTGGTTGATCAATGTCCAGCACTCGGCAAACTTCCATCAACTTTCGTTTAGCTTCTTTTGACGTGGAACCAGAAGCAGCTATATTGCCGAAAGGTTTGTCGTAAGAAGGCACATTCTCACTAAGTTTCCGAAACTGTACAAAGAAAATCTCCTCTTTCTCTATCATGTTATACAGCAGGTTTCTAAGAGGCTCTTCTTTTAATATTTTAGCATGCAGTGAAGGTATGACCATAACACCAATAAGTATTTTATCTATAGGGGGTGTACGTATGTAGGGAGAAATACCAGCTGCAATCATCATAGAGCATAGCATGATGTCTATACCGTACAATTTCCTCAACCAATCCCGTAAGCAATATCCACCCATCCTCGAATTGATTTCCAGTAGCTTCGGTCCATTCTCGGTCACTGTAAAGTCGACATTAAAAGTACCATCGGACAGTCCTGAAGTCAATAAAGCAAATACATGTGAAAATAATTATGCTTAAATATATTCTACATTGAATTTCACTTAAACTCACATTGACTATAAAATGCAAGCATAAGGTACGTTATACGATTCCTGTTACTGATATACATGTATGTCCATTCCGGACTAAAGATTTTGTCCAGTATTTTTTACAAACGTTCGGTATTTTCAAAGTCCAGATTTCAAACATATTCGTTCGTAAACGAAGTACTGATACCTTCTAGAGACATAAATTTGAATCTTCTACTTACATTTTCAATGCAGACATCGATAGCCCACATTTGTATATTAGAGGTAGAAAAATTAAGAAAATAGTATGTATTAATATGTATAAATGCGGCCGTATTCCGCTTAATGAATTTCAACTGATCAAATGCAACAAGAATAAAATACGTTATAGGCAAAAAAAGACAAAATTCTACAAACATAGGGATCGTGTTCATGCGGGAGTCGAGTATTATATTTTCCAAAAATATAATATGTTCAACTGTATTTCAGCTCAATTTATTATTTTCGCGTTGTTAGCGTTCTGCTTAAAGGGAACACATATGTATACAGTCATCAAATATAATACTTTGCAGATTACACAAAAGTATAAGAATGCTAATTCCAGATAATTACGACGTACTGCTAACTTCATGAAACGTTTAAACAAGGTAGTGGACACGTTTGCGCAATCAGAAATCACCGTCGTATTATTATTCTTCCATATGCGACTTTGCCATCGACCTGTTTGATCGAAAATTAATGGTAGCTTCATTATTTTTCAAAGAATGCCGAACCGCTGTACACAAACACGTACTTATCGCACAAAGGTTTTAACTGCCATTTCGAGTACACTACCTAAAAATTAGACCACGAAAAGCAGATTGAGGTGCTCACTATGGTATAAGCATTTTCACTCTTTGCATTATTTTGAAAGGCAATTATTACACTTAAACGAAGAAATTACCACTAAAATAGAGAAACAACGACAAAGCGTCTAGCAATGCAGTCAACCGTGTGTTTTAACAACAAATCCACAACTCACTCGAACTGACTGAATTATTATGGAAAAGTTTTATCATAATATATATTTGTAATATACACTCAACAAAATTCCTAATCGGTCAGTTTTTATTGTATTACTATTTTGTTAATAATGCAAGTATTTACACGAAATTTCACATACCGACATTTAAAAAGGTACTGCAGCTAATTATTGATTTATTTTTGACCGGCTCACCGCCAAAGTAACCGCTTTAGGCGTTTTGGCCAATTTAGCATATTTTGCACGTGCATGGCATGTGCACCAATATGCACGTGTTAATGAACACTGTTGGCATTACTGACGAAAGTCCTACATATCATTGTTAAATTGACACAAGAGCAATGCGCCCGGGCTGTCGGAATTATACAACAAAATTCAAAATCGGTCATTTCAATGAATTGTACTTTTGTTAAATTTCGAAAAAAGGGCGCGGATGGTAGATAACGAACGAGTAAAGGTTCTTGTAAACGGAAATAAGGCTACAGATGGAAATAACCATCAAAGTAACAGTTACAAACAAATAACATCTCAGTTCTATTGAAATTGTAAAAACAATAACACACTTGCCGTAAATGTGTCCCAGCTAGCAACATTCCGACAGCTCGATCCCATTGCTCAATGTGTCAATTTCATAATAATATGTGCTTTTCGAGTTGGACTTTCGTCAGTAATATCAAAATTGTAAACGAACACGTGCATGTTGGTGCACATGTACTGCACGTGCAAAATATCCAATATTAGGCAAAACGACTAATGCAGTTACTTTGGCCATGAGTCACCAAAATAAATTAATAATTAGCTGCAGTACCTATTCAAATGTCGGCATGTGAAATTTCGTGTAAATACCTGCATTACTGACAAAATAGTAATACAAATATAAACTGACCGATTAGGAATTTTGTTGAGTGTATACATCAACTGCTCTTTTACGTAACAGCTACGGCAAATTATTTATGCCGCGTTCAACACTAAATTATTCTAATTCATTTTAAACATTTATATCATGTTTGCAACCCGTCTACAACAAACTGTTTGAATGGTATCTTTGAAATGTTGTTCGTTTTTGTTGTTTTGTTTTTTTCAAATCAATAAAAAACGTGATATTACCTATCTGTAAACAACATCTATAGGCCGCTTCAATAAGCCGTGCTTGTTTGTCCTCAGAAAGGAATGAAGGCATACGCTTAGCTGTTGCTGTAATATATACACATTTTAAATATGCAAAAATAAATAAGATTCCGTATACTTGCAACAATTATATAATTAATCCCGTTAAATTGAATTGATGTGGATTGTAAGCATTATTTACTGCATATGTTAAAAGGACCACACATACACATTCAGGAAAGAAAATAGTAACATATTTGATATATATGTATATTCATTAAAGAGGACGAATGAATTTGTTCAACCAAATGATATGCCCGGGAATTTGGAGTAGATATTTTTGGCAATATTGTGCTTGGTTAAAAATGACATATTAGACATTTTCTAAGATTAGATTTTGTCCTGCGTTTGGGTCATTTCATATCCATAT
>NW_026462856.1:0-70586 GCF_021730395.1 Mercenaria mercenaria | reverse complement strand
TATTTAACTAGAACAGATGGACGCCAGAACAGAACTCTCAGTCAGCATTTACATCTCTGTAAACGGCATCGATATTGCCATTTAATTTATCATATATTTATCGATTTATAAATGGTATTCTGCGGACTCCGTAATTGATACATTGCCATTTTCTTGACAAAATATTGATAAATCTTTGCTGTTATCCGAATTCAGAAAGCAGCATAATACAATAAGTACAATGATTATCAAGATTTATAAAAAATGTTTCACCTAGAGTTAATTCTACACGTCTGACAAACCGGAAGTAATGGCATGACGTCATTTAACCGGAAATAGAACACAAAACCTGGACACGGCATATGGATTCTCCTTTTCGTTTGCCTAATTTTCTTAAAATATCTATGGGTTTGAAAACTTAAGATTTTCTCAATTCGAGCAAACAACAACAACAACAACTAGAAAACCACCATAATGTAAATTCTGTATGTTTTGTGCAAATTTGTCAAGAGGATACATGTATATAAATGTGTACATGATATTTTAAATTAGTTGTCAAGAATATTATTTTACATTTGTGATATAATAGATGAATCTGATATAATGAAGTTATACATATCTGTGTTTTATTTTATAATTGCAACTTTTCGCTACCTCGGACAGTGTCTTGGATACCTTAACATCATTAAGCTCATTTCGTGCAAGTACCTGACGTAACAGGAACATTTTGAGGATGAATTTTTTTCAGAATTTTCCTGGAGACATAATTTATGCTTCATCATGAATTAGAGTTTTGAAGTGTTTTTTTAATACTTCACGACAGGTCCATTCCACCACATTTTTAGCTCGACTATTCGAAGAATAAGTAGAGCTATCCTACTCACCACGGCGTCGGCGTCACACCTTGGTTAAGTTTTTCGTACCAGTCCACATTTTGACAAAGTCTTTTGAGATAAAGCTTTCAAACTTTCAACACTTGTTTACCATCATCATGGCCAGTTATAGGCAAGAGCACATAACTCCATCAAGGATTTTGGCTGAATTATGGCCCATTTTGACTTAGAAATCATGGTTAAGTTTTTCGTACCAGTTCATATTTTGACAAAGTCTTTTAAGATAAAGCTTTGAAACTTTCAACACTTGTTTACTATCACCATGGCCAGTTATAGGCAAGAGTACATAACTCCATCAGGGATTTGCTGAATTATGGCCCCTTTCGACTTAGAAATCTTGGGTTTAAATTTTTCGTACCAGTTCATATTTAGACAAAGTCTTTTAAGATAAAGCTTGAAACTTTCAACACTTGTTTACCATCACCATGGCCAGTTATAGGCAAGAGTACGTAACTCCATCAGGGATTTTGGCTGAATTATGGCCCCTTTCGACTTAGAAATCTTGGTTAAGTTTTTCGTACCAGTTCATATTTAGACAAAGTCTTTTGAGATAAAGCTTTGAAACTTTCAACACTTGTTTACCATCACCATGTCCAGTTATACGCAAGAGCACATAACTCCATCAAGGATTTTGGCTGAATTATGGCCCTTTTGACTTCGAAATCTGGGTTAATATTTTCGTACCAGTTCATATTTTGACAAAGTCTTTTGAGATAAAGCTTTGAAACTTTCAGCACCTGTTTACCATCACCATGTTCAGTTATGGGCAAGAGCACATAACTCCATCAAAGATTTTGGCTGAATTATGGCCCCTTTTGACTTAGAAATCTTGTTAAGTTTTTCGTACCATTTTCATATTTTTTGTAAAGTGTTTGACTTTATGGCTTTTAAACTTTTATCACTTGTTTAGTATAATAGTTTCTATCTGTAGGAAAGAGAACATAACTCTGTAAATCTATTTTGGCTGAATTATGGCCCTTTTTGGACTTTGAAATTGGTTCTGTTTTCATACAAGTCCATGTTTTGTCAAAACTATTTGACATATGGCTTTTAAACTTTGAACACTTGTTTATAAATTATGATTTCCATCTGTAGGCAAGAGTACATAACTATTTTGGCTGAATTATGGCCCTTTTTGGACTTTGAAATTGGCTCATATATTGCCATTTAGTGCAAGACTTATCGAAATCAAAGTAATACAGGAACATTGTTTGTCTGATCTATTTATTTCTTTTGTCTGAATATCAG
The DNA here is from genome assembly GCF_021730395.1 of Mercenaria mercenaria. Classification (NCBI taxonomy): domain Eukaryota; kingdom Metazoa; phylum Mollusca; class Bivalvia; order Venerida; family Veneridae; genus Mercenaria; species Mercenaria mercenaria. Next base: position 68,466 of record NW_026462856.1, on the reverse strand, counting down.
TGGAAATATTTTGACCCCATTCTTCAATCAGTTCTTCGAATAGTCGAGCGCGCTGTCATCAGACAGCTCTTGTTAGACTCGTACCCTCACCGTCCAGTTGCGTCAATTAAGTGTCGTGAACATTGCATGCCCCTTATTTGATAGCGATAGATCGGTGGCCATAAATCTAGCTTATTATTGCCTTCTTGTCGGACATGCTTAAAAAAAGGGAAAAAAAGAAAAGAAAAAAAAACAATGTATTAACTACGGAGGGTTATGGTATTTCCTTTGTTACGGAAGCGTGAGAGCATTAGGTGCACGCAGCAGTTCGATGACTCGATAGTGATTTCGTGTACATCTGACTGGACTAAACTCGAAACCGTTTCTATAACATAAATATCAATTATTAAAAAACACATGCACGTTTGTTAATTATTAAAGAAATGACTGACAAGAAAGGCGCGTTCATTTTTTCCACGAAAATGCTTGTATGAAACTACAGTTTGTTTTCAGACCCTGTGTTTTGTTCACAGGAGATAACTCCTGAGTTTGCTCAAAATTTTTATAATTATGTCCCTTTTATTCTCAGAAACGCTAGATAATCAGAGACAAGACTGATGAAGTCAGAATATTCAACATAATCTTTTCTAAAAAGATGGTTATCTAGCCTGCAGCCAGACTAGCATGAAACTTAAATGCTCCCTATTTCCTGCAGGTTATAAAGAAGTAATTCAGTCAAAATATACTTCCGTGGTGTAGTTCGAAAGTAGACCCTTATGATAATATAGATCCTATTTGTTCCATTTTTAGCGCATTGGTGCGTAAACCGGGAGACAAATGGGTATTATTTCACACGTGGAAATTCAATGTATTTTAAATAAAATAAGACACTTTGCATGCGTTCCGGTTGTTTGTTTGAAAACAAAAAGGTTTTTATTCTGCGGACAGCGGCAACATGAAGATATCTGACTTCTTCACTGCGTATTACTCACTTCCCCCTTTTTTTTTCGTTTTTCTTGTAGCAAATGCTTTGATCGATATTTTGTTGAAAATAGGTCTTTCTAGAAACTGTATCAAATTGGATCTGAAGTCGCCATATGACCTATGATGTGTCGGTGCAACGTCAAATAAAAAAATAAATAAAAAAAAAAACTGGATCTGAAGAAGCAGAATTCTATATGAAACAAAGAGCAATTTCATTTATTGGTATTTTCTTGCAAAGAATCTGACTATTTATAAACATAACAATTTGATTTCATCCCATTTTGTTATATTTTAATTTCAGCGGTTGCATATTTTTGATAAAATCAGATATCAGTTTTTAATAAGTTTGGTGTATAAAAGGCCACTTTCAGTGTTTTGAGATTTTTAATTATTTGACTTTTGGAGGTTATTGTTGTAAACAAGTTTTAACAACAGTATAATGTTACAATACAACCTCCTCCAATATTCACGGCTTTTATCCCTAGGACGACCGACATATTTTTATTTTAAAACAATCTCGCCAGGTATACATACGTCTTTGACAGCGCAAGAAATGACGTCAGACGACCTTCAGCTTTTCGCGGAAGCAGTGAAAATGAAAGTACATAGGTTAAACTGGGAAAAGAAAGTCGCATTTGTCTTGCGCAGGGCTACTACGCCGTCTAAATGTATCAGCGTGGACTTTTTTATTTGCTAATATGGGGTCAATGTTCATTTTCTTCTATCGATTTGAAAATACCTGGGCTTTTGTAAGACATGCCAGCTTTTCATCTACGAAAAAATGTTTGCACTCGGAAATAACACAAACTTCATCAAATCATTCCAAAGATCTTTTCTGATATTGTCTAAAAGTGTTAGCATATACCTCTGATGTCAGATACTTTATATTTTGAGCGCTGCATACCTACATATTCAGAAATATCCTAAAATAAATGAGCCGCACCATGAGAAAACCAACACAGTGGCTTTTCGACCAGCATGGAGCATTCGCGCAGTCTGGTCAGGATCCATGCTGTTCACTAATGGTTTCTGTCATTGCAATAGGCTTTAAAATCGAACAGCGTGGATCCTGACCAGACTGCGCGGATGTGCAGGCTGGTCCGGATCCATGCTGCTCGCAAAGCCACTATGTTGATTTTCTCATGGCACGGCTCATATATCACGTGGCGGAGCTGATCTTTTTAAATAAAAAATAAACATTTCACGCGATATCTAGTACTTTAAAATCATAAAAATTTAATATACATGCACTTGGAACTTATATTAAGGGAAATTTCCTGTTAAATTCTATGGAAGCGTTAAATAGCCTTCAGACGGTAATACGTTTTATAAGGCCGCCTGGGATATACCAAAGTAATGATATTTTCATAGATCACTTTATGTTTTTAAAATGATATAGACTAGCCACTAGACTGATGATAGATATATTTCTACATTCCCCTTTTTTCGAATTTAATTCCATAAAGACAAAAGCCAGTCTGTTTGAGAGATTTTACAGAGGATATTGAACATAGGATATTCACTACATTGTCAAAAAATGCAAAAAGATATCATAGCCTATGAGCTTGTCTAAAAATGATACTGAATATTACATTCAGCGGGACGGAATTGATAAATTGTTTGTATGATAAATAAAGGCCAAGGTTTCATAATGAAAAGCTGACGACCGCTTTGCACTTGACTAGAATCCACTTTTCCATACTCAAAAGTCAAGTTAAACATTCTACACAGATTGAGAAGGTACAGCTACAGTAAACAACAATTAAGTTAATATTTTTTAAGGTTCTTTGCTGGAGGATTAACTTAAAAGGTTGCATAAAACAAAACCTATGTGTGTTTATGCTCATGACGTATACATAATACACATTGAAGGAACCACATATACACTGCGAGGCTAGTACTATCTACGGTAGCACAGATGTGGCATAGATGTTTTATTACCTGTTTATGTTTTTATTTGTTTCGTGCTCACATGCCATCTAATACCTGCGTGTAATGATATAAAGATAGCATCTGCGCACGTATTAAGCAATATATTCGCAGGTAATAGCTGGTAAGTGCTTACACAATAGTAAGTCAGAACACCGGTACTTTCCAACATGGCGAGTGATACATTTTTGCATGTGCGAGGATATATGAGCCGCGTCATGAGAAAACCAACTTAGTGGCTTTGCGAACAGCATGGATCCAGACCAGCCTGCGCATACTCGCAGTCTGGTCAGGATCCATGTTGTTCGTTTACGGTTTCTCTTATTGCTATAGGGTTTGAAACCGAACAGCATAGACTCTGGCACAGACTGTATGGATGCGCAAGCTGGTCTGGATCCATACTGGTCGCAAAGCCACTATGTTGGTATTCTCATGGCGCGGCTCATATATATTTTATATTGATATGTGCGCAGCTATTTCAATACAAGTATGTGCGCGTTTATAATCTAATACGTCCGCCCGAAATAACTATTATGTGCTCACGTATTTGTATGAAATACAATAATATTTATTTCTCCTCGGGTAACATTCTGCCCTCGGGTTGACAATATCAATGTCAAACACGTACGGCTGCCATAATGGTATTTATATTATGTGACCTCTGTGCCACCGTAACAATCACTATATTCCCCGATATTTAAGATTAGTACTGTTATTTTAGGAAACGAAAAACGGCATAACACCTCGAAATTTCATCACCTCCATTTTCGGATTGATGAATGTTTATTTCAAAAAAGTATTCACTAACAGAGCAGACAGCCTAAACCGCACCCACTTCTTATATGTGAGGTCGTGGGTTCAACCGCTTATTTATGAAACTTCATACTAAGAAAAATATTTTAAACGGTCTAGTAAAACAATGGCATTTATTCTAAAATTAATGAAAAAGCACTTATCGAATGGTACGTTAATTACATACAGATTGTAGGCTTTTTGCATCATTAGTACAAAACACATTTTATAACATGTAACGGACATATAGTAAATGAAAGAAAATAGCATAGATAAATGGTTCGGAATATTTAAACTCGATATTAAAATACAAAATATGGTACGAAAGTCTAGTGTTTTTAATCATCAAAGTAGTATGATTGTTCGTAATTGACAGAATAATGCCTTTAGGATTTTGACCTCAAATACCACTAAGCTGCCGAGCGTACCGATCGCGTCAAAGCAGAAACTAATTCTTACATAAACAAATTATAAATTTTTAGTAGTTGCGTTGCTCAGAGGTGTCTTTCATGCCTTTTTAACATTTGAGGAACCAAACATTTTTTTTCTTTGAAAATGCCGCTTAAACACTATCAACTTGAAAATAACGCCGAAATGCAGTTGATTCTTTGGTAAAACATTCAATGTGTTACTTCCAATTTCACTTTACAGCAAACTCGTAGCTATTAAAATTTCTTATACCCCCACCCGTCCAGTATGTATCTTTTTATGTACGGTTGCTTAAGAAGAGATAAGTGCGTTATCCTGTTTACTTCAAGTAAGCTGAAACATCTCTAAAATGTTTATTTTAGTTAACTGCATTCTGACTTGATTTAAGTTTTTTAATCCTAGTATTAAAAACAGTTATGATCTCGTAAGTTTTTAACAGTTAAAGTTACAGTATTAATTTTTCAAATTCTTATCAAAACTGGGTGGGGCATTTCTCAGGTCTTATCATTATATCGTCCTTTCTGCTGATTTAATTCTTTAATGGTTCTTGACTGGTCAAATTACGGAGGAGAATTTTTCCAGAAGGTGCGGTATGTTTAGGTTGTTGGAGGATGGTCATTATGTTTTGAATTCGAGTTTATTTTGTTAATAATGTCATTATATTGAAAATTATTGATTTCTTCGCATCGTATTTTTAACAATTATATGAAGAATACTAGTACATTTGATGGAGATATATTAGGCATTTCAAATAAGAAAGGAAGTACTTAAAGACACTGATTCTGGTATGCCCGGTATGTGGCCTATGGGGATGATAAGGTCTGCGTATTGGCGGTAAGGGCCAATACACAAGTCTGGACAATAGATAGACTTGCTTCTGTTTATCATAATAAGCTACTGTATAGCTACTGTGCATTAAATAAATTGCAGGTGATATTTCTCACCTTTATAGCAAATCAGTTCTCACCTTTATAATGAGTTTTGAAAGCTTGATTGAATTAGGGCTAAATAAACAAAGTTATAAGATACAAAAGTGTTTTTAGCAATTACATCTCATCATTGCTGTTATATCAAAAATATAAAAAATGCATTCAGGCACATAGCTTTTAGAAATAATAAATTATGTGTATTTTGAACATTGATATATCTTTATTGCTGGATTTTATTATACATAAAAGAAACGTTATTTAGACAACACAAGGGGAATTATGCATTTTCAATAAATAAAATCCTTCTGTCCATATTCCTTTTTTATCTATTAAAAATGCAACTGAACACTTCCTTAATTTCTAATAAAATCCAGCAATTATCACTTTTTTTCTGGTTTTATTTTGTTACTTTTGATAAAAAAAAATCATAATCATTGAAAAAACAAACTTGTGATTTCTCTTATTAAGTTTTAAATAATTATTTTATTGCTAATGAGTGAGAATTGCTTTGCTATAAGAGTTATAATATAATTTGCCAGGGCATTACTCAACATGACTGAGCAATCAAAATTAGTATATTATCAATTCAAATAATTTTGTGTACATTCTGAAAAAAAAAACAAAAAAAACAACAAAAAACAGCATTTCAATCAATAAAATGCAAACACAGGAAATAACCAATTTATCTGTAGGCAATAAAATTTACGATTCTCTGACAATAATTAGGCTACATGTCAAGTCTACAGGGGTTTTATGGACCCTTATCAGACTGGACCAGACAGGATCTTGTATATTGGGGATTAAAAAGTCTGGTATTTAGGGGGGGGGGGGGGGGGGGTCACTTATATAGGAGATTTTCTTTGCCTTTAATAATGATTTAAGTCTTTGACACTAGCATTATGACAGAGGCAGATCGGGTTAGATTTGGATATATTTTTCTTTGTGAACTTCAATTTAAAAGGAGAGTTTCCTCTAATCTCCTGCATTTTTTAAATTTTTGGATTAAAAAAGTCCCGCGGTGCATATTTTTCAGGTCAAATATATCGTATATGCTTCAGTAAGTTTTATGACCCCGTCTTATTATGTGACATCGTTGAGATCGCAATGCTACGGTCATAATCAGCAAAGCGGCCTGTGTTTAATCGTGCCGGTGGCATTGTAATTATACAATGTATAATATTTTCGCTGAGTAAGAAACCCAGATGTTACTTTATGATGGAATATTAAATATTAAAATAAAAAACTGATGTTTTGTTCTGTCAAAATGTCACAATATTTATTTTTTATTTATTTTCTAACCTCCCACGGGATTGTGCTCCCATTTAAAACAATGGGAGGTTTTCACCCGTGGGGTTTACGATTATTTTTTATTTCGCACAGTAATACATCTTTAAGTTAAATTTGAGTTGATATTGATAAAATTATAATTAATTAGCAAAAAGTGAAACATTAAATGCAATTTCAAAAATTCATCGAGTCGCCAGTGGGGGGTTTCCTCCCATAACGAAAATGGGAGTTTTTTTTCAAAAGTCGTTTTTCAACGCGAAATCATGTCACAACAGTTTTTTATTGTATAAATTATTAATCTGAGTTAAAATATTTTGATTTGAAAATTTTAGAAAAAACCCACGTTTTTTTTCTCCCGTAATTGGTAAAGTGGGAGAAATCCACCCGAGGGACCTCCCATGGGTTAGCAAAAACCCCATGGGAGGAAAAAATACTCCCATGGGAGGTCCAACTTTGAAAACCTCCCATGGATTCATTCTTTAACACATAAAGAAGAAAACGACCAATTATTACTCTATGGGATTAGAACTATCGTTTAATGTCAAAAAATCAGAGAAAAGTCAAAGGCAAAAGGTAGTTGAGTTTGCGAAAATTCCGGATTTGCAAACTAAATCCGGAGACTGTTAATTACAGAAACTTTTAGCGAACAGCATGGGTCCTGATCAGACTGCGCGAATGCGAATGTTGGTTTTCTCATGGCGCGGCTCAATTATTAAGAAATGCTTGATGTTATTGATTACTCACATTTTAATTCTGCTTATTTCATTTGGACAAGAAATGAAAATGATTCATAATCGTTTGAAAAACTGATTTAAAAAGTATTTAAGTTGAATAAAATGTTAATTTAATCTGACATGTCTCCAATTAATAACAATATGAATTTTTTCTCATACCCTGTCTTTGTCTTGCTTTTTTCTAACATACCGTATTCTGCTGTAGGTATGACTGACATTCATTTTGTCATCTTTCAGTGTGTGCCCATATACGAAATCAGTTCACATAAAAGAAAAATACGGGATTTGTATACTACACATAGTACATATACGGGAAAAGTCTGGTAAATGTATCTTTTAGAAATACTGGTCCGTGAATTCCCCGAATACGAAAACCAAATTCAGTCTAAATGTGATACAAATATGGAATCTATAAACTCTGCATACCTTGCATAAACAGGGAAAAACCTGGCCCGTATATAAAAAACTACAGGTTCGTATATCCCTGTATATCAGATGTATACATTCCGTATATGACACAAGTACGGGATCCGTATATTGCGTATACCATGCATATACGGGACTAGTCCGTAGCCCGTATAGTAAAAAAATACAGTTTCGTATATTCCCCGTATATGACACAAGTACGGGGTCCGTATATTGCGTATACCATGCATATACGGGACTAGACCGTAGCCCGTATATCAAAAAGTACAGTTTCGTATATGCCCCGTATATGACAATAGTACGGGATCCGTATACTTAGTATATCATGCGTATACGGAAAAATCCGAAGCCCATATATTAGAAAATACAAGTCCGTATATGCCCCGTATATTAGATGCCATCACAGTCCGTATATGAAAAAAATACGGGATCCGTATACTACGTATATTCGGAATATACAGGCTCGTATACATGTTCCGTATATTCTAAAATAAGTATACGGGAAAAAAGTCTCAAGACCCTTCGAATACATGAAAATGAAACTTATGTTAAAGCAGGACACGAATAAACACCATTTCTAGGGATTTTTTTTTTAAAGTTCGTATATTGCATATATACGGGAAATATACATTTATGTATATTCGGCGTATACGGGATCCCGTATATGCATGACAAATATACGGACTTTCCGTATACTAGATGTTCCGAATACGGGATCGTATATTAGGTCCGTATATTTGTAATATACATCCCGTATACTCCCGTATTTTCGAAACATACGGGACCGTACACTCCCGTATATTGACCCTTTTTTCGCAGTGTCACATTGAATATCCTTTGCTCTGCAAACACATATACGTACATTATTTATCAAATAACTATATACGTGAGAGAAAATATTTTTAGAGTTAACAAACAATTCTTCAACATATATGTACGTGTGTAACTACGCCTGTTGTTCGATTGTAAGCTTAGATTTTCAGTTGTTCTTCCTTACAAATCGCATTTTTGTTTATCAGAAGCAATCAACAAATTGCCTTACAATAGAAAGCACCTGCAGTAGCAAATGTAATGTGAAGCTGGCAACCAGAATATGTATGAAAACAAGCAAATAGCTCTTTTTTACGATTTATCTTGATGTATTGCTAATGTTAACATGTGCTTTCTTCTTTTCGACTGTTGCAATGAGGCTTTCGCACACATTTAAATCATATTTTTATATAATTTGTTTAGTGTAAAACAATAACCACCAATATGTCCGTCTGACTCTTTCAAGTACATGTTTCACAGGAAACTTATGTAGTATACTCCACTGTATTGATGGAGATACTGGCTGTGGAAAAGTGACATAACTGCTTGTATTGTGTGATTCTTCTATCTGATATCTAGTTTAAGAAGGACGAAGAGAACGCAACGAAGCAAACGTATCATAAGCCATTAATCTACATGGAGTAATTTGTACAGGAAAAAGACATATCAATTCCTGTTGAATTAACACTGTCAAAATTCATTGGACGCTGATATACACTAACACAAACATACATATATAAATGCTAAAGAAGATATATAGATTTCATGAGCACAAAAAAAAGTGCATAAAGACGTAATAACTAAAACCGCTTTCGAATGTTTAGATTAAATGCTGTATGGTATAAAAGAAAACGGACATTAAAAAATAATTAATGGCAAAAGAGTGTTTAAATACTACTTAAAACTACTTATGCACGATGAGTCGTTATACGTCGGGCGTGATAGTTTCACGACGGCGCAACCCGAGTGTACTTATTTGTAAGACGTATTATCGCTCGAGTGTATAAATAGTGCTAAAACACGGTTTTGCTAAATGATTTCGATTCTAATATGCCTTAAATTCTAAAACAGTAGATAGAATATAGTAGCGCTCTTTTTTAGTCGCAACAAATAGCATTTACCTCACCGCACGTTCACATGACGTCATTCTAGCGTAAGCGTGTTTTAACAGAGACAAGCATATTAGAATACTTGTCAAAATATGTTCTTTTGATCGACCCATATGAAGTGGCGGATGGCTTAGGGTGACTTTCGTCTGGAATATACAAACTATAGATACAATCAACAAATTTGTACCGAGAAAAACGAAAGTAGAAATGTCTGGAAGGGTGTTTTACATGAATTTCGAGCGACCTTATACACTTAGCTATGTGCCTGGGTTTGTCTTTGGAAATAGACATACTTAGTCTAGTACAACTGCCATTGCCAAACAAGAACTAGAAATGACATCGACAAAAATAAAACAAAATAAAAACAAATACAATAGCTATATCTGTACACATATATTTCGTCTTTGCCAAACGCATTTAAAAGAAAAATAAGTTCATTTAATGTATATGTTATATCATCAATTATAACATTTCAAAGATATAATATAATGTAAAACAAAAGTAACTTACCATTTTCAGATATCCATGTCATACACATAGTGAAAAAAAAAGCGAGAATAATGATCAATGTGTATTTTGCCCAATGTTCCATCACTTTATATTTTTTTTAAGCAATATATTTAAAATAGCACGTTTGATAGCTGTAGCTGAGCTTTTAATTCATTCGGTCTTGCACAGTTCAGTAGAGACGAGCCATGAACATAAAATAATTGGAGGTTATGTCAAATAGTGATCCGGATATGGAACACTGACACCTGATATTACCCTTTTGTGATAAGGTATTTTCCATAAAAGTGATTGACTTTTGTCAACAAGGTAAATAAAAATCTAATTTACTACTCTATTTTACTACTATAGATAAATGGGGATTTTAATGTATTTTTAGAAACCCGTTACAGTGTATGTGCTCTCACAAGCGTAAAATGAGTAAATCTTATAAAGGAACGCTAGAATTTATAATAAAATGATAACTTTATTATTTGCAGTCCGGGGACACATTTCTCTCGATTTCGTCACTTTTTGTCTTGTGATAAAAGTTCTAAATCGCACGATTTATTTAGATACATAGAAAGAAAACATATGTAATATCTCGGCTTTGTAAATTTTCAAATGACGGAGAAATCTGTCATAAATGAGGGTCGATGGTGCTCTGTATATTGCAAATATATGTTTTGTGTATTGACCTGTATCTCATTTTATTGCACTGTGCAATGTTGACATTTTCAATGTACAAAACAGTTATTTCTTTAGCCCTGAAGATACGTGATATTTTACATTGGTATTTATAATGTATACTCTGTAATTTTTGTAATAAGCTCTAAATCGTAACCAACAGTCACAATAGTGCAACGGTGTGCAATAATTTGTGTTACGCTTACCAGTTGTAAATGTATATTCTATTTTTACGTTATGTGATGTTGAGCATTGCTATAGTTGATATTACATGAATTATCTCAAAAACAGCGAAAGGTATCTTTTTAAATTTGGCATTGATATGTCACTAAAGTCTTTCTTTCAATATCTTGCAGAAAGCCCGGCCCTACTAATAAATACTATATTGTGATTTGTTTTTCCTTGCATATTCAACGTGTGTGTGTTTATGTCTCCACGAACGAGTTTTAGCAAACAGTCCATACGCTGTTTCCTATACATATTGGAAAAAGTGACGAAAGTGTTTTTACATCAACCAAACAGTTTCAGAGAAAATGTCATTCGAAGAAAAGTGTGGCGGACAGACGATTATCACAATAACTCACATTCGAGCATTTTGTGCTCAAGGGAGCTAAAAGCTTTGACATTTATCCCGTGGTATGCATTGCAAATGAATAACATATCAGAACAATGTACAAATAGACACAGATGAACAACCATGTAAATCAGTAATATTTTTTTCCCTTCATTAACGGTAAAGATAATTTGTCATTACCAAACAATACTTTTGCTTATATATTTTCAAAACTTGTTTATAATGAAATGCTTTCAAAGACATTGCTCTCATGTCAAAATATTTTTACTTGATCAGTTAAGTTAGACAGACTGCCTTGTTTCTCTTACCTTCAGTAGGTAGCTAACTCTTTATAAGCACAAATAATGATGGCTTTGTATGTCGTAACCAAGACTTAATTTCCTCGAATACTGGTAAAAGTAGTTGCCTCATTTCATTTACAAAGAAGACTTAAGTTATCATAAAGTGTGACGTGACTGATACTCTGCTATAATCAGTGTTGTGAGTTCTGGAAAATCTCCCGCTGGTTACCCTAAACAAAAATTAAAAGGAACCTTTGTAAGTTAATACATACAAAACTAATTAGAGTTTTCACTGAAGCTGATGAATATCTCACTTTACCGCATTGATAAATATGACCCTAAGATAAAGTAAAAAGGAGTGTAATGGAAGAAGAGCTGTCTGAGGAGACAACGCGCTTAGTTATTTCGATGCTGGATACTGAAAAACGAAATATCGGAGAAAACTAGAGTTATCACTGAAGTTATTAATGCCCCAAATCTGGATATTGATATTGAAGAAAAGTTTAAATCAAATGTCAGTAAGAAGTAAATAGAGAACGTTATCAAAAAAAAAAAAAAAATATATATAATAAAAAAGTTTAATACTTAAACTCCTAAGTATAAAAGGACATAAATCATGGAATATTTCGGCCTGATTAATGTACCTTGTGTCACATGATGTTGGTAATAATGAAATAGTAATAATGCAACAAAACAAGAAATTTTAAGTAAAATGGGGTATAATTCATGCAATATTAATGCCAGAATTATGAATCTTATGTCATGATGTGGGTAATGATCTGGAACAATATTTAAGTTTAAATTAAATCCATTTACTAATTATTAAGATATGGTGAAATTGTGTCAAATCTTTAATCTGACATTCTACGTAAATAAGGGGTATACTTTTTTAATATTAGTACCAGAATTATGGCATTTGTTTCGTATGATGTGGATAATGATAAGAAATATCTATTTAATCTTGGAGCAAATCCATTACTTCATAACGAGGTAGAAGGAAAGAGCATCTAAACTTTAACCAAGGTGTACTATTGTGTGGATACAAACACCGACACCACGTTGAGTAGGATAACTCTCCATATTTTCACGTTAAAAACAAGAATAGCTCGAGGTATGGTTCTTGCACACTTCACTTCAATATTCTGGATTTTGTATACAGTAAAATTAATTTCATTTAATACATGTTAAGCAATACCCAAGACAAGACAAGAGGGCCAGGATGGCCCTATATTTGGCCTACTGACCTAGCTTTTGACCCCATATAACCGAGTTTCAAACTTGACATAGAAATCACAAAGAAAACATTCTGACAAAGTTTTATAAAGATAGGGTTACAACTGTTGCTTCTAGATTTTTCCATAGATTAAATTTGATGACCTAGTTTTCAACCAACATGACCAAGATTCATGCTTGACCTAGAGATTATCGCGACAAACATTCTGACAAAATTTCTAAAATACTGGGTCAAAACTCTGGCCTCTAGAGTGTTCACAATGCAAAATACAAATGTTGATGGACGCCGGACAATGACCGCTCACAATGGCTGACCTTGAGCACTTCGTACTCTGGTTAGCTAAACATGTAAGAACACATTTTAACGGTTCTCTACATTCTGCATTTCATTTCATTATCCGAAATTATCTTGTGATGTTTTATCAATAACTCAATAACAGTTTATATTTTTGGAATATTATGCTTCAAAGGAAAAAACAACAAAAGGAGATAAGTCAAACAAGAGCTGTCCTTAAGAGAACACGCTTGACTGTTTGAATTAGAGCTTTGCTAGTAAATAATTTATTAAATCTTAATAAAGTAAAATATAAGTTAAAAAAGGGCATAGTTCAGTCAAAATTCAAACAAACTTATGTGGATTGTTTCTCCTGGTGTAGACTTTGATAATTAATGACTGTTTTCAAGTAGTAACAGCGATATTTCACTTTATCAAATATTTAACCAACGACGACGGCGACGCAGACGTTGGGCGACTGCAATAGTTCTACATTTTAGTTACATAAAACAGCTTCCTTGCAAAATACTTCCTCAATATATAAGGAATTTTAATGTTCAAAGCTGCCTGCTTAATTTTTAAACTGGTTAAATTTCTGTAAAAACCTTGAGGAATATCAACCTGAGAAACTAAACCTGTATATCAACATTATCCAGTGACAACTGGAGTGGTTGACCCAGCAACTTGTGTGAGACTGAAAGGCCTGCGGCCATGCAACATCTGAAAAGTGATGGAATCGAATTATATTAAAAACTCAAACACTTTAAATCACCATATCTTTGAACAAAAATAGTCTCAAAACAATCTAACTGACAATAAAATGTGAAATATTACACACAGGCCCCTTAAAGCAACTTTTCAACCGGCATTTATATAACAATCTCTTTCCCTGGAAGTGTCAAAATATGAAGCATAACCTCAAAACTGAGTCTTACATATGCAACATTAAGCAAATATTTACAGTTAAGATAAGAGAAAGAAGGTCATGATGACCCTATATCGCTCACCTGACAAACGTGGCCTAGGAATCATTAAGATAAACATTCTGACCAAGTTCCATGGAGATAGGGTCAAAAATGTTGCCTCTAATAGCCGCGGGTTTCTTTTTGCCACGCCGGTATTTGGCAAATTCAGCTTGTATCTATACACGCTTTACAAAAATGAAAATTGCCTTAAATTGTTACACTAACCCACCTGTTTTTAAGTTAGTATGTTTTGATATACTAGTAATATTATAAGTAGCTTTTGTAAATAAGTACGAAAAAATGTATTCGCCATGGTCATGGCAAAACAGTGTTTTGTCATGGCCAAATCATCTTGCCGTGGCATGAAAATTCATTATTTCTTTCATTTAATTTTTTTTCATTTTCCTTAAAAAATAATTTTAATGATTTCCAAACGAATATATAGGCAGAAACATGCTTTTCCGTGTCAAGAACTCAGGCAAAAACTGGCCATGGCAAGGTTCTGCCATGGCAACTTTGCCATGGGAAGATTCTGCCATGGCAAAAACTGGTCATGACAAGATTCTACCATGGCAACTTTGCAAGATTTTGCCATGGCAATATATGTTTTCAATATTTTAAAGTATTTTTTTTTATATTAGTGATTATGACATACAATAATAGCAAGAACAGAATTATTTTAGGTTTCTTATGATGGCACATTTAAATCGACAAGCACAGAATCTTCATAATAGATTGTCTAACCATTGTTTGGATAAATGCTGATTGATTTTCAGTGACAAGGGGTAGTTTTCTTTTAATGAATGAAAATGGATGAAATGTAATTAAAAATATTACATAATGGTGATCGTATGCCATATATATTCTCTGTTTAAAACAATACAGATATTACTCCAATTACAGAACATATCTTTTCATCAAATAAGTAAGTTTCTTTCGTTTATGAAATACGATATTAGTTATTATGACAGTACCTTGATCGTTGATGTTAAATAAGACTCGAGGATGTTTGTTTGCAGGCTTGGATAATCTAAACTGCGCAAGAATGGAAAAACGAATCCGAACAAAATTGTTAAGCACGTTAAAGTTTTCTTTCATTCTTGATCTAAATATCATTGCGAACATTGAGGTACTTAAGCTTTCTGGACACGATTGTGAACACAGAAATTTATGATAACGAAAAGAAAATTATGTATCAGATTTTACCTTGCGCATAGTTTTGTTGTGCATATGCTACGTTACGAAATGACCATTTTGCAATACCCGTAGAAAGTCAACCACTTGCTTATACTGTCGTGTTTTTTTTTCGCCGTCAATGACGCCGCATTATTATTACGTCACTGCAGGCACATTTAATTCAGGGATACATACCGGTGTCAGATCGCTAGCATTTGTTGGAAAGTAAAACGTGTCAGGCAAGCGAATTTTAAGTGCATCGGTGCAATTGTAGTTCTATGTTATATGAAATTATTATTGAATGACAATACTTATACACAGAACAAACTGTTTTGCGGAGAGTTAGAGCTCTTCATTTGTTGTTTTATGAATGGCCAGGGTAACCTCTAGTTGACAAATTGAGCAATGTCCTACACGTTCGACTGAATCATTAATAATTAAGCAGGTATTTAGACATGACTGGGTTATTATTATTATTATTATCATTATTATTATTATTATTATAATCATCATGATAAACACGTTCAAAGGCGCTTTACATATAGAAACGCAGCCACACAGGGCGCGAAATTTGAGATGATATACTTTCGAGTTTAACAAGTTTTTTAAGATTTCTGTCTACATATTTGAAGATATTTACTAAATATTTGCCTGCTCCATGTGATTTTTTTTAACAGCGCACCGCTATGACGTTTTACGCTTGGCGTAATGATTCTGACGTACGAACTGTGTATGTTTTGTATAATAATAAACAGTTTCAGTCTTCTTTGTTTAAAATGGAAATAAATCGGGTCGTGTTATGTGCTATAACAAATGTGAAGGTCATATAAGACCATATTTATTTTACAACTTACTGTAGCACCATTTACTGTCGCACTGGCGTTAAATGTCGCAAGTACCGTTAAACGTCACAAGAAGGAAACTAAATGCTGCATCCACTGTTAGCAAACGTGTTGCCGCAAAATCATCTGCCACTATAAGTTGCATTTTTGACATTAAATGTCGCAAGAATATGTCGTAACATGAACGGTTAATGTCGACACTGCCTATTGAAAACTAAGACATGTTTTTATAATCAATTATGTAATAGGCTTGGATCTTCAATAGTAAAATAATGTGGTATTAGCTTTAAGTCCAACAGAAGTTATACATTCTATTATATGTATATTACTGAAGGCAGCAGTCTTAACATGTATAATTATCTATAAACTACTTTCTTGTACATATTGAAAGAAGAGAACCATGCTCACCTTACCTTTATAGTTTGCTTGAACCTGTTTTGATAGAGGGTCACGCAAGAAAAAAGTGAAATTAGTTTGAAATAGGGACAGCGTTTTTGACAGTTGTTACAGTTTCCACTTAAATGATACAGAATGGTAATGTCGTGTATTTGAGGCGTGTGAAAAGGGTTGGGTAAAGGTGGGCAAGGGAATGAATGAATAATAATAATACTGTTATTATTAATAATGATACAGGAATCTAAAACATAGTAAAGAAGTCATTTTAAGGTAGACCGAAATTGATTTGTGGGGTGAGGGTGGATGACTAATGAATCAATTTGGACAGGTAGAATGATAATGTGATACTAGGAAGCAATGCCAAAAAAACTAAAGATATATAAAATATCAAGGTACCACGCTCGGTATTTGAAAAAGTGCAATGAGGACAACACATGATCTTCAGCTGGATAGTCGCCTTATGGCATCTCTAAAATTCTAACACAGAATTAGAACCCCATGATCACTTTACAGGAAGTCATTCGTTTTCGAAAACTTCACTGGTACACAGGAACACTTCATGGGCAGATGATTTAACGTCGTTTTTCTGTAATAATCGCATAAAAAATTAATGTTTTTACATTTTTTTCAAACTTAGGAATATAGCTTACTTCAACGTTATTGTTTACATGTTGCGTTTTATATATTATTTTATTTGGAAAATGCTTAAATAAAGAGATATCCGTAGTAGGGGTGGTGAAAAATAGCGAAAATGCTCAATGTGTTTCAAGGCCGTTTAGCCGAAATAAAATAAAACGGAACGGTCAAAGTTCTTGATTTTCAAATATATTCTTCTTTAATCATTTCTAAACAAGAAAATAAAATAAAAATTTGGGGTCTTCACGGCAGATATTTTGTAAATTTACTTTTTATTTGTTTTGGTAATCTAAATTCTGTCACGTTAATACACAATGACGGCGTTTACGTCGCTCAAACGCTGATTTCATTATGTATTTCAAAGATATAAACAGGACCTTCAGAGTTCACAAAAATCTTTAGAATCGTTTTTATTTGAATATATTCGCATGATGTACATTGTTGCGTATTTTACAGTCAAAGTATATTATCTAGTAATATATATCAGAGTCAATTAAAGCTACTTGCCAACAGTTTCGGTGAAATTTTTCAAGATGTTCATGGTCACCAAGTTTGGCACAAAATGTGAAAATGTAGCGCTAAAACATGTACTATAACTACTAAATATGGTAGTTGGTTGAATTGTGGCGGGAGAGGGTGGGGTAATGGGGCAATAGACAAAATCACTCTTAAACCACTCTTCTTCCGTCTTTCCATCCTAAAATAACGCCTGCTTCGACTGAATCTGTTTTATATTATTTTCTGAATATTTTGAAGCGAAATGAGTTGGAGTTTAATTGTTGTTCTGTCGTTTTGAAGCAGTTTTCTTCCGTCTTTCAATCCTAAAATATCGTCTGCGTCGACTGAATCTGTTTTATATTATTTTCTGAATGTTGTGAAGCGAAATGAGTTGGAGTTTAATTGTTGTTCTGTCGTTTTGAAGCAGGTTTTCCATATATACGGTTTGCACTGTGCATTCACGTAACCTTATACATTTAATGCACTAAGCGGCACCAAAGTGAGATTTATTCAAGTAACCGTTTCAAGTTCACAGTCTGAAGTACATTTTTACCGTAATAGGCATTATCTCATTTAGCCATCATCTTCTTAAGATTCCATGACTTTCTTTATTGCAAATATTCAATATAGGTTTAAAAAGCAATAAATATAATACACAATTAGAATAATCTCTGAATAAAGTTATATATCATAACACAAAAGAAACATATTGATGTTTTTGCCACCGTTCAAAATGTTCCTTTCCGTTAAAAATGTATTTCATTTTTATCTGGAAAGTAGTTTCATCACATTTCGTATTTTGTAAACAGTAGGTTCGTTGTTAGCTAGTCACTTGAAATATTGAAAGGCAATAAGGATTGTCGTTCAGTTTCGCACTTAAACATTTTATACAAAAGGTAAAATTAGACGCGTCATGAGAATACCAACATAGTGGTTTTACGACCAGCATGGATCCAGACCAGCCTGCGGATCCGCGCAGTCTGGTCAGGATCCAAGCTGTTCGCTAACAGGTTCACTAATAGCAATAGGCTTTGAAATGCGCAGGCTGGTCTTGATCCATGATGGTCACAAAGCCACTATGTTGGTTTTCACATGGCGCAGCTCAAATGTTAATTTGCAAATCACTCCTTTTATTCTATTTTCTTGTCAGGAAATAATTAAAGAAACTATCTTTGAAAATAAAGAATTTTGACCGCTCCGTTTTAATTTATATCTGCTAAACTGATAAGATATTTTTCTATTTCCCCATTACCCCACCCTCTCCCACCACTTTACTAACCCTTAAATACGGAGCCAGATACCCGAGTTATGCAAAATCAAACATTTTCATAAACAAATTCAACCAACTACCATATTTAGTAGTTATAGTACATGTTTTAGCGCTACATTTTCACATTTTGTGCCAAACTTGGTGAACATGAACATCTTGAAAAAGTTCAACGAAACTGTTGGCAAGTAGCTTTAATTGACTCTGATATATATTACTAGATAATATACTTTGACTGTAAAATACGCAACAATGTACATCCTGTGAATACATTCAAATAAAAACGTTTCTAAAGATGTTTGTGAACTCTGAAGGTCCTGTTTATATCTTTGAAATACATAATGAAATCAGTGTTTGAGCGACGTAAACGCCGTCATTGTGTATTAACGTCACAAAATTTAGATTACCAAAACACATAAAAATTAAATTTACAAAAAAAACTACCGTGAAGGCCCCCTATTTTTATTATATTTTCTTGTTTAGAAATGATTAAAGAAGAATATATTTGAAAATCAAGAACTTTGACCGTTCCGTTTTATTTTATTTCGGCTAAACGGCCATGTAATACATTGAATATTTTCGCTATTTTCCCCCACCCCTACTACGGATATCTCTTTATTTAAGCATTTACCAAATGAAATAATTTACAAAACGCAAAATGTAAACAATAACATTGAGTTTAGCTTTAATCCTGAGTTTGAAAAAAAAATGTTATAACATTTATTTTAATGCGATAATTAGAGTAAAACGGTAATTTCCCTTGAAAAATACATGTGCCGCCAGGTGGCGCTCTTCAAACAAAATGTGGACTCGGAACGACTTTCTTTTTTCTCCAAATGAAAGACAGGAGATGTTAGGCATACAGACGTTTTCAAGATCGGGGCAGTTTACACTTCTTGCATGTGAATCAGTTTACCATTGGTTGTCTATCAGCATATTAGAGTGCGATCCCTCGGTGGCAAGGCCTTTCTATAACGCATATATCATACATTTGTCTGTCAATATAAGGTGTCAAGTGATCGAGCCGTGTTTTCGTTCGCTCTAATTAACATGTCGAGTGCTGGTGATAAAATGTCATGCTCTCATGATGGGATGTTGAGAGACTGAAATAAGATGTCTTGCGCTCAAAATATAATGTCGTACTGTCGAGATAGATGTCGACACTCGTATATAAATATCATACGGCAGCGTGTGTGACATTGATTTTGTCAACCCGAGGGCAGAATGTCAACCGAGGCGAATGCCGCGTGGTGACATTTTGTTTCGAGGGTTGACAATACCACAGTGACATACGCTGCCATAATATGTATTTTATCATACCGAACAAACTTTCGTACATAAAATGTTTTAAAGTGTTTTTAATTAATTTAATTTAACAGTTTCATCTTTAGCGCAGTTATTGCCTCTGTACACACTGAATAGTGACGTTACTACTATAATTATGTGTACAAGGGAGGCAACTATATGGCTAAAAAATGAGGTTATACTGCAGTAATTCGAACAAACATTTGCTTCCGTGATGTAATCGAAAGAAGTCCCGGATAAATAGATCCTCATTTTTCCATTTTTCGCGCATTTGCGCGTAAATCAGGGGCCAAATTGGCATTTACTAGTGAAATGAGTTTTACATAAAATAGGATACTTTTCATGCTAATATTTTCATGATTTCGAGTTGTTTACTTGAAAACGAAAGTAGGTTTTTATTCTGAAATGCGGCAAAATGAGGCTATCTGACTACAGTTGACTTGCATTTCACTGCATACTTCCGGTATTCAACACCCCTTTTCCTTTTCGTTTTCTCGAAGCAAATGTATGAATATCTTGTGGAAAATGGGTCTACGACGGAGTAAAAATCTAGAACTGTAACAAGA
The DNA here is from genome assembly GCF_021730395.1 of Mercenaria mercenaria. Classification (NCBI taxonomy): domain Eukaryota; kingdom Metazoa; phylum Mollusca; class Bivalvia; order Venerida; family Veneridae; genus Mercenaria; species Mercenaria mercenaria. Next base: position 47,872 of record NW_026462856.1, on the reverse strand, counting down.
TTGTTCTGAAGTAGCTGAATTTTATATGTAACAAAGAACAATTTCTTTTATTGGAATATAGCCTTGAAACAGTTGATTGCCCGTATAAGAGATTCTAAATATCAGCGCGGTCAATTGACCTAACAGTAACTTTCGCTTAATCACGTGTTATAAAGGTTGAACAAGTTTTCGATTGTCAAAATATCTTTTTCTTAGGTAATGGGATTTTATCATTGTAGACAAAAAAGATGTATAATGAAAGGTGTTTACATCTCGAAATAATACAATGGATGCCATACCATCGAAGTGAAATGTCTTGCGCTCGAGGTAAAATGTCATGCTCTCGGGATAAGATGTCGTGCCCTCGAGTTCTGATATCGTGTGCTGGAGATGTACAACGCACGAGGTATGTTTTCCTTTAAACTGGAGAGTTATAATGGCCTAGATCGGTCACTTATGTTTCATAACTGGAAGCCTTGCATCAACCTAAAATATTTTAAATCACGAAAATTTGACGCGACAATGCGACATATGATGATTAATGTTACATGACCTAGAAAAAGGACTCTATACAATTTCATGGCTTTTCAAGGAATAGGTCTGCATTATGTTTATAGACCTGTGAGGAATTTGTGAACTGAGCGAGCGTAGCGAACGAGGTTTTCAAATCATTTCACAGATCTATAAACACTAGGCGGACCTATTCCAAGAATGATAACTGGCTGATCTACATGCTTTTTTGTTTTACATAGTCAAGATTGGTTTCAGATTTATTAAACGTTTGTAGCGTATGTATAATTGAAACAAATAATTAGAAGAAGGAACAAGACGATGTGCTAAAATTTACCTGATATTATTAAAGACCCACCACGACCTAGTGACCTACTTATTTCACCCATAAACTTCATGAAAACCATTCCTATAATACAGGTAATATACAGCTGTACTACAAATTTTCAGGTGGACAATTTAGGCCCTTCCTGAATAAAGTGTTTTCACCACTTGATCTACAAACTTATTCAGTCGATCTCTTTTCGGCATAGTTTTAAGAATATAGATGAATAATTGTCTTTCACTGTAGAAACAAAATGTGATTGAAATTTAACTAAATACACTGATTTATGTACATACTGCTACAATAATTAAATAAAACGTTAAGACAATAAACACACTGTCCTGGCCTTATATATGTCACTGTCAAATTGTATCTAGATTATTATTTCTCATTGTCTTCATGCAAAGCTTGTATAAATACCATCATGGAAATACAAAATAATACAGTTATTTTGTGGTGCCTCTTTAACATAACAAAAAGCCCAACTTGCTACGCACCTGTAAATATATTTGTCAGCAACAAAGACATTACATTTTGTATTGCATGAAATTTTCGTGCACATTTGGAAATATTGGAAAGGTTATAGCCTCTTTCTGAGATCATCAATGTGTCTCGTCAATTAGTCAGAATTTGACGCAAATGGTATTTTATTTTCATATAAATATTTTAAGCAACTTTAAGTTTATTTAGTTCTTTAATTTGCTACTTATATATACATTGCCGTATACAACTTTTAATATAAGTTCACAAGAAATGCGCATCACGTTGGCCTAAAATATAAAGACCAACCACGACCTAGTGATCTCCTTTTTTCACCCACAAATACTTCATGAAAATCATTCTTATAATACAGATAACACACAGCTATACTTCAAGTTTTCAGGTGGACAATTTAGGCCCTTCCTGAATAGATGTGTTTCAAAACTTCATCTGCAAACTTATTCAGTCAGTCTCTTCTCATATTCATTTGCACAGTTTTAAGAATATACTGGATTTATTATCTTACACTGTAGAAAGAGAATGTGATTGAAATTTAAACTAAATACACAGATTTAGAGCATATTGCTACATTAATTCAATAACATGTTAAGACATTAAATACATTTTCTTCGCCTTATATATTTCCATGTCAAATTGTTACTAGATACTTGTTGTTTGTCATTTTCTTGAAAGATAAACATTAAATTATCATCGTGTGCCTTTCTAAATATATTGTATCAGCTAATGGTTTACCCGAACTTTTCGTGCATTCAAATTCCAAAACGGGTGGCAGTACATGTGTTTGTACATTGGTATACATCACTACATAATACACAAGTTATAAAAATAGCAGACACTTTTTGACAAGGAGACGAACGAACAAGACGAAATCCTAGACCTCTTTGTACCACCCCTTACTACTGACATTGAGGCATCGGAGCTCCGTTGCTGGATGCGTCACTTTTTAATGTAGGTACGATATGTTTTTGTTTATATATATTATATAAATATTGCACTCCTGAAAGGGTGTAATGGAAACTATTCACCGCGAGATACATGTATATAAATATCGACCGGGGCGCCAGCCGAGGTCTATATTCATATTTCGAGGGGTGAACATTTTTCATATCACCCTCTCAGGAATGCAATATTCATTTTATTATACCGAAAAGATATAAAGGCCAAAACATTTACCTGTAAACCAATATAACGATTTAGTGATTTATTTAACATTAAAAAGTAATTATTAACCAAACTGAAGACAGGAATTAGGAGTCTTTACATGTTAGCACTTGTGGCGACTTTGCTATTTGCTTTTGATAGATTTAGTCAAGAAGTGTACTTATCGCTGACGCCTATATTTATGCGCATATTTCAACATTGCGTCAATGCTGAAATCGGCGGCAGTAACGTTCGAAAAACAGCGACAACTTTCTTATTTCTAAAGGAAACATAGAAGTGTGAGTACTTATTTTCTTAGTTAGATCATTTCTACGAAAGACCGGTGGTGACTTCCGACTTCTGACTTCCAACTTCTGACTTCCGACTTCCGACTTCTGGATGGATTCAGTGTTGTTATATTTTCTGGTCCTTTGGGATCATGGAGTCCATTCAACATATGTAATAGAGTTCCGCTTAAGCCGGTGCTAGGGGGCGTGAGAGGTGTTGCACATTTCATTACCTCTCATGAACAGACTCAATTAAACCGAGTGTGCTATTATTAATTTTGGTTGCATTCTTTGCTTCCAAGAGATCTTTTTTACATATTTTATTTCCAACTTTTGACTTCCGACTTTTGACTTCTGACTTCCGACTTCTGATTTCCAACTTCCGATTTCCATCTACTGACTTCTGATTTCCGACTTCCGACTTCTGACTTCCGACTTCCAACTTCCGAGTTCAGACATCCAACTTCGGAGTTCCGACTTATGATTTCCGACTTCGCACTTCAGACCTTTTATACTATACGCATACGGAAGTACTAAACCTTTGGAAAATGCATTCGAGTTATAAGATGAGATGTCCGTAAGACAGTCAATGCTCAACTAATCGAATTGTTGTCCAAGAAGCAAGGTATTACGACTAGTTTGTTTTACAAAAGGGGCAAAAATACGTGTCAGAGTTATAGAACTTGAACCAGTGAGTAGGTATTTGATCTAGAAAAAGAAAATATAAGTTTCAAATCTATTTGCCTTTAAGTAATAGCTATATGTACTTGCATGCAAAACCTTAACCAGGGAGTCCAAAAGGGGGCATAATTTGGGCAAAATGCGAGTTATGAGACTTGGTGCTATAACATAGTTTTATAGCCCAAAAGACGCATGTGAGGTTTCAATTCAATACCAGCATTAGTTTTTGAGATAGTAACTTGCATGTAAAACTTTAAACAGAATTCAAGAAGTCAAAAAGGGGACATAATTTGGCCAAAAAATGTCAGAGTTATTGGACTTGACCCAGTGAGGTTTGTAATTGGCTTTTAAAGAAAAAAATAAGTTTCAAAGCTATATACCTTTACATGATAGCCATATGCACTTGCATGCAAAACTTTAACCACGTCGACGCCGACGCCAAGGGGATTAGAATAGCTAGACTATTCTTTGAATAGTCAAGGTAAAAAGTAATTTTCAAAACAATATGCCTTTAAGATATAGTTATAATATATGTACTTACACGCAAAGCTTTAATCAGTATTTTCCAAGTCCAAAAGGGGGCATAATTTTGCAAAGGTGCAAGTCAGAGTTATGGGACTTGAGTCTTTTATCTAGTTTTATAACCCCGAAAACACATGTGAAGTTTCAATTCAATATCTGCATTAGTTTTGGAGATATTATTCCTGCTGTACAAAATCATGGAAAGCATACTTCCCAATGGTATATCATCTCGATCGGGATTAAATAAAGTATATCAATCGGTGTAACGGGGATAACATAAGAACAATAGAAAACACTGTTGATAAATTTATACATTTTGTATTAAAAAAGTTCTAATGACAACTTTGCAAGATACCTGTATATAAAAGTTCGTTTTTTTTTACCTAAGGAAAACAGGTAAATGTGTACGCAGGCGTGTTCGTAATTTTGATATATAGGCAAACAAAGAATAAAAAAGTATGTTCTATATAAGATATAAATGGGCGGAGTTAATCATTGCTTATGCAAATAATGGTAATCACAAAAAAGCGAACAAAATAGGAAGAGCTACAATGGTTACTGTCTAAGTTAGATAACGATTGAAAAAGAAATCAGGTTGCCGAATATACTACACCTCCTGCACAATAATTAATTTTACCGTCGCGAAACCCCGACCCGCTAGGTCTATTAAATACATTATACTTTCCTTGATATATTGAAACTTTTATGTTCCTTCTTTTGTTCTTGTAGTTCGCCGATCCAGGCAAAATAATCCGACCCTAATATACCCTGATCAGGCGCACGCCAAGAAGACACAACAAAATGTGCTAAAATCCTGTGCGCAAAACATTGAGAAGTTATGAAAACCTTCTATCTTCTTGACAATTAAGGTAGTGAGTACTACAAATTAAGAGTTTGTAGTTCAAGGCCTCTGTTTTCAATGACATGACAACGATTTGAATAAATACTATTTCCTTTAAAGTCGTTCTGGTCCTCCACATCTGATTCACTTGGAGGGGTTGTCAGTTACTTGTGGTTGCAAAGTCAACACATGTGTAGAATCCAGGAAGATGAGTTTTACAGAAATGAAAGACTGTTAGGTCGACAAATCTTTGTGCATTGCAAAATATGATAATATTTACTGGCATAAAATTTTCAACCGTTAATTTTATATGTATTGACGATATCTGTCAATCTTATTTCAGACTCGTCCGGAAAATATCACGAACATTTAACTGGGTCATTTTCTAAGATACAATATCCTTATTCCTGTTCCATGTTAACTGTACAGAACATTGTCTCAATTTCATTAGCAGATAAATAATTAATTTGAAGGGAATTTGTGGCGTTTTTATTTTTTTGTAATCATATCATTACCATAATCTTTTATTGTAAAATAAAATGTCCTGTTTCAGAAAAATATCAAGACCTGTTTTGAATTGAAGAATGTTAAAACTTTGCAGCAAAATCATGTTCAGATCATTTTTCAAGATATGTAAAACTAGTCGGAATTTTTCACTTAAAACGGACTTTTTTACACAAGTGATTCTATTATTCACGGAGTCAATAACGCGTGCACCGTAAATGACATGCACGGACTTCTCATGATTCTATAGTGGACGCAACTTGACCCCGATGGTTGACCTTTGTATTATAATACATAACGAAGCACAACCTATTATTGCAAAGGAGTGTGCGTGATACACGAGCTGCATGAGAAAGTGGAAATATAAATTTGTGTAATTATAAATTAATGTATTGGAAAGTTTTAACTTATCAAATGTTAGTATACATACTTTGATACTGCACTGTATACAAACTAATTCCATATGAATATACATGGCTACCCTAATCATCCATTATTTCTACAATGAAATAATCGATATGAATAATCGGCAAAAGTTAAACCATCGCGGTCAAGTTGCGACTACTATACTGCATTGTTACGGTCGTTTGTGCAAAACCTTAAATTTAAAATATGAAAACTGCGTATGTGTGTCGACAATTTGGCTCAGTGGTTAGAACATTGGACTAAATTCCGAGCGACCCGGGTTAGATTCCCGCTACAGCCACTTGAGATTTTTCGTCAAAAACATTTTCTTTTAAACAGTAGACGTAGTACAGGTCAAAAGGCATAAAAATATTAATAAATAAAAAAAAAAAAAAAAAAAAAAACGCACGAAAATATTCATTGTTTTTCTAAAACAAAAAAGGGAGTATAACGTCAATTAAGGCTCTAAATTAACACGCTTTGGTGAATATAAAATATTTCTATGAAAATAAATAGTTTTAGGTAAGTTTTGTCAGACTGTGCGAACTGTAGACGCTGATCTTAGTCGCAGTTTTTCGAAAAATTCCCCAATTTCATTTTATTGTTAAAAGCGTTAAAAGTAAGGTATCAAACTGAAAATTATTTTAATAAGTAGTTGGAAATATTGTCTAATCGAATATGAAAAGAAAATTGTTTTTCTTCGACCCCCCCCCCCCCCCCCCCCCCCCCCCCCCCCCCCCCCCCCCCCCCCCCCCCCCCCCCCCCCCCCCCCCCCCCCCCCCCCCCCCCCCCCGCGGGTCACCGGCGGGAAAATTTGCTGATTTTTGCCATTTTTGGCAAATGAACGGTGATTATGTATAATTTATTTATGTGCGTCATAATTTCTGCTTTTGCTTTTGGATTTTTCTCGAATAGTGTCGCGCATAAAAGTGTAACGGAGTTTTACCTAAAGTAAGTATTTGTATCATGTATTAATTATCACACGTTTTTACGTCTCCGCTATTTGCACAGAATTTGGAAAAAAAAAAGAGGTCAACTTCTTCAAACTTATTTTTGATAGTAGGTATCGTGCAATTTAACGATTTTATTAAGGATTTTATAAGAACTGTTTAAATATATGTATATTTTAATGTTTTATGTGTGCATTTTGCTATTTTGAAGTAGCAAATCAGTCTCTGTAGGTAGACGCTCATGACATTCTAAGGAGCCAGAAAACGCTTCATGAGTACAATTGTAAAGGTATTTTAGCCAATCAGAATGGTTGTTTTGATTTACTACTGGTGTAAATCGAGTATTTAAGGGGCTTGCGCACGGTTAAACAGACAGTTGCCAGTTGGTTGTTGACGTGAGTGGATATTGAGTTGTCCTTGCAAGAGTCGGATATAAGCAGTGTTAATATTTACTAATGCGCAGAAATCTCAGATATCTGGCATTAAAAATATTTCACTGCTTCACTACATATTTAACCTTTTGGGCAAAAACGTTTGATTACAGATCTATTGGTTATAATTTCAAGCGTTTAGGTAGTGGGATGTGATGGGTGTTCTAGGGTAGAGTCTGCAGGTTGTCCATGTAAGTGTCGGAGCAGAGCAGTACTTATATTTCCTGATGCACAGAATTCTCAGATATTCTCAACCCTCTGGCATTAAAAATAATTTTACTCTTCCAGTAAACCTCATGGGCAATGTTTGAAAAGGGTTTAGAAATATATAGAGATATATTATATAGAAATATATTTAGAGTTCAAGATTGTGGAGATCTAGATCTATTCCAAGATTCCCTGAAAATACGTATTCGAAGGAGAGTTATTTGGAGTTGGGGATTTCTTAAAAGTTTGAAATAATTCTTAAGGTTTTGATTTAATTTGTTCAATGTTTGAGATTGAAAATCTAAATGTTCCAAGATGAATCATTTCTTGGAATATAAGTCAACTGTTAATTAACTTATATATTTAAATAATTGAAATCAATAGGCAAAATAGCCAGACAAATATTTATTATATATATTGTAAGATATTTAGATATTAAAAATAATGCACGGTCCTGTTGCACGCTACTAAAGCGAGGTTATGTTCGTTAATGTTAGTTATAGAGATTCTGTTTCAGGACTGCTTAACCATAAAATGATAATTACACTTCTTTCCAATATATATAAATCACTGATCGCTGTTGTGCAATGGACTTGGCGCTTATTTCAATTAATATTTATGGTACTTAAATAAAGACAAACTGGAGATGAAATGTGGAAAACTACTTCTGCTGCCGTGAAAGTAAACGCTTCTGAATGTTAGTAGTCTAAAAACTAATTGCAACTTGCTTTTGTACTTCGGGTAATTTCTTAACCGACATGCCATTCAATAAGGCAGTGGCTAGGGATCCGGTAACCAGACCTCTAGACCCTTAGTCTCCAGACAACCCGAACATGGCAGGCTAGAGGTCTAGTAATCATTATGGATACTGCGACTTTTCTTGTATTACAAAGAGCAGACTATAATTTATCTACTAAAACGGGAGATCATTTAAAAAGATTGTTTTACTTTCCTCGAATATTTGAATGGTTTAGTCACAGGAAACAGATGTAGTTATATTCTTTAATCCGGGAAAAGTACGATCGCATAGTAAGATAAAAAAATAAGCTCTCTCACTATTCAAATTGATACTCGGACCTCTGCCTGTCTGTACGAACTCATTACTGGAGACTAGCCAATTTCCATTCAGTAAAGCGTATAATATTGCATGATTCTTTATAAAATTTATCGATCAATAATTTGAGCTAGTGTTATTTTTTCTGATGCCGTGCAATAAAACATGCAGACCTCAAACATATTTTTGACAACTGACCTTTAAGTCATTCGATCAAAGGTTGAATAATATATTTTGTGTGTATATTTCTTATCTATATTCCAAAGTAGGTTATTTTGTTAAATCACAATTACGAAATTTTATTGATACTTCTGAGCCGATAAAGCTGGACATCTTTGCCTATCACAAAAAAATAATAAAACCAATAATTCAATATCACAGCCTTCGGACGGATTTGTCGATTTCGTACCATTTTGTGGTATGGTAACATGGTACAAAATAATTCCAGTATCTGACTTAATACATTTACAGTATAGAAATAAATGCAAATATCAACTTTTTTAACAAAGCTTAAAAAGGAAATTAAAAGTGAAACATCATATTCTAAATATTATTTTTTAAATAAAAGTTACGCCAGCACTTTATATAAGTATTAGGGACATATGTTAGCATACAACGCACGGACCGAGGTTATAGGTACTTATAAGAGGCCACCATAGGAAAATCAAGTAGTGGCGAAGCCCAGTAAACATACAGCCGACGACTGGCAACGGTAAGCAAACAGTCGGTAAACAGGTACATCTTAGTTATGAAATATACCGCGAAAAATAGACGTCACATACACAGAAAACGCGTAAAGAGCGTTCATTAATTAATATTTTCGCTTCAAACTTTCAGCATGGATAAAGAATAGATATAGCTCGAATGCTAGAGCATTCATTTTAATGAGATATTAATGTATTAGTACGCAAAATGATATTAAAAAACAGCAGATTTTCAATAAAATTACCTGTAAAATTTCATACAGCGCGATCGTAAATAGATATTTTGTTTTATAAGAAAATGTATTTAAACCGCTGCGACTATTAACTTCAGATTTCCGGCCAGATAATGCAAAAAAAAAAAAAAAATTAACAGAATAGAAAAATATTAAATAATTTAAAAATGGCATCAGTTTAAAAAGAATGGATTAAAACGCTGTAGCCAAAATACTTAGAGCGGCTAAGTAATACTATATAGAATGACTTATTTATCGGTACTACATATACAATAAGCGTCACAAACTGACATACGGGCCTTATTGTATCTGTAGTGTAAATGCAGGTATTGCATCTTCTTTGGTAAAATTTTGAGTATTGAGGTAAAATGTTGATTTCACGCATAAAATACCTCTCATGTTTTTCAGTATTTTCATACCTTTAAAATTTTCCAAGTAAATTTCATTAAATTCGGTTCAGTACTAAGGAAGTTGATATTTTATAAACTTCAGTAATTCCATGTTTTTATCCCCAAAACCACTATAATGGGCTCAAATTGTCTATTTCAATCCGCGCCTAAGTAGTAAGGATTTCCAGGCAATATCGTGATTCCCGTGGCAAAGCAAATAGTCGGAGTCCCACAGATTAGCCGTGAGTCCATGAAATTTAGTATTTGGCGGGACATACCCTCCAAATAGACTGGGATAGATATGCCTAGCGCACACCACATTCCGTCATTAGGACGATCTATGTAGATTATTTTTTTGCTGAAATGTAGGCTCGAGCGAGGCTAGAAATTTATTGTTAGATTTGTGTATGAATTTGCATTTACGATTTCTATTTGGTGAATTCTGCTCATTCTACAGAATTCTGTAACATTACTTTTCGGGATGTGAATTTTGGCTAGTTTCGGTATAAAAATTATCGCCAGGATGATTTATTAATTTTCAGTAACTTTAGTAAATTATTAAGTTCGAAGGAGGGAGTCTAAAATATTTCGTTTATATAAGATGTAAGATTTGTACTGAAAATTTGTAACATGATAATTGAAAAGTACCCTGTTTCAAAAACATTTGTCAAACATTTCGTTGTTATGGAAACGCAGATACTGCATGGACTGTAATGAGTAAATCTATATGGGCAAGGTCTAGTACCATGTATGTAATATAGTATTTGTAATTAGTAATTATGTGCCAGTCTTTAGCATATAATACAATGTCCGTTATCCCACCTTGAAAGGCCAATTGATGCTATATCGATAACAACGAATGTACAAAACGTTTGATTTGCATTGACATTTGTTATTTTGTAGTTGTAAATAACTCAGCACGCGCGTAGTTTATCTTTCCGTATCTATAATGTTTCATCATAAATTTTCATATCTTTTTCCATACTTTAACTTTAGTCTTTTAAGTAAGTATTTTTTGTAATAATGGAAGTAATAAGTGGCGTAATTTAATCACGTGACGTATGAACTTAGTAGCACATATATTTTATATAAGTAGCACGTATTATTTATGGGAGCCTACGGAGGTATGGTATACCCAAAGGAGCAGTTTTATGCCCTGACTTTATTTGTTTTGCTATGGTGACTTACCATATGTTATTTATTTTAGCTTCTTCCGCCAGACGATTTTACCTGGTGATGTCATACCCGGAAGTTACAAGACCGGAGTTCACGTGTCTTCACTCCGCCTGGATGTGATTTTCCCAGCGCAGAGTTTCGTTACCCATGGTTGTGCCGTAAACGCAAAGACGCTGATTGTGTTTCTCTGAATCAGCTCAGGGATGCAAATCACCTTACATCAATGGAGCCAAACGGAGTAACGTATTCACGGTTTAAAAGGGGACTTTATCTGAAGATATGTTATATTTTTTGTGCTATTTAAAGTTCGAAATTAGTGAAACATCTGTGCCACGTTCACGTTACACACGGAACTGTCCAGTTGATAGAACTTTGTATCCTGAGATACTGAACTCGATTTTGTTTTCTTTCTTATATATCAGTTTTTTTCTACTGATCATTTTTTCATTGTTAATTATCATTTTTATGCAAATAAATTTGTAAATATTGTAAAGGGTGTTGATTTGTTCTGATAGTTATTGTCGCCGGTACGTCCATCCGTGCACAATGGTGTCAGAAGAGGGTTGGTCGACCAGACACAGTAAGCTATTCGAACATTATTAACACCAATAAACTGCAGCAATAATTTTTAAAGATTCCTCTTGTTTTGTTCGATTGTTACACATAATAATAGTTTTATCATTTGTCAGAGTGACGTCTTACTTCAGACAGACAGATCCATAGTTCAGCTAACCTGTTTAATGGGTCACAGACTGATAGACAGTTGAATACGACACTTGGATTTGGGGTTGAGTTTGTTCCTTTTATTTTTTATTTGGGTTTATTTTGTGTCACTCTATGATTAAGCCACCAATAGATCTGTGCTTGAGGTGACCACCCTTGACAAGGAGAGTTATCCTACCTCACTCTATCTTGTGCGGTCGCCCTTACTTTCTATCAGAGATCCTATTTGTACAGTGCACTGTATACATACTAGATACCAGTATTTTAATTTGTGTGTTGTTAACAAGCTTGTTTACTTGCATATCTTTTATTTACTCTTGAGTTTTATTGCTCACAGTTGTTTTATTACTATTACTTTATCTAGGATAAAGCACTTTCGGTTTATTGTTTGTTTTTTTGTTACTAATAAGTGCTTTAAACACTAGTTCAGTTGATTGTTATTTGATAAGGCTAGGGTATTGTTACTGCCTACTGTCACTGTGCATTGGTTGATTGGTGCCTATGGAACCTTTGATTGACACATAGTATGTTGCGCAACATAGTGTATTTTTATTTTAGTGAGGAAGTTTTGTGTATTATATACGTAGAGTATACTATTTTGTTTAGGCTTCAGTGGTAACTGTATAGCCTAAGTGTAAAACTAGTGCAGTATAGTATTCCTCACGATTGTTTAACTAGTGTCTCTCAGGTTGGTATAGTCGCTTTGTACGGTAGTGTTGTGTAGTGTAACATTGTTTAATCATTGTAAACATGACTAAGTTTAGGAGAGTTAAACGAGGTAAGGAAAGGTGTTAGGTTATGCCAGGAGAGGAGTACGTAACTTTTGTTAAATGGAAGAGCGGTAGGGAACGTGAAGAAAGACATAGTAGATTTAGAAGCAGACGAAAGATAGGTTAGAGTTGAAGGCTAGATTGCAGAAGGAAAAGATAGAATCTGACATCGTTGTAGCTTAGACGATGAGAAGGAAAGTTAGTGTTAGAACATAAGTTAAGAACTAGATACGTTAGAACTAGATAAGATAGAAATGGTAAAAGGAGAAGTAAGGTTGTTAGTAGCGAAGTAGAAACAGAGAAGGAGGAAGCTAGAAAGTAGGAAATTAGAAACAGAGCATAAGTTTTAAGAGAGACTTATAAATGATGAGTAAGAAAAGGTAAAGGTTAAGATGTCTCCCTTGATGGAAAAATTGATTTCCCATGGATTTTCGTACTTAAATGTGTACGAGAAGTACGCTGTTGCGCAGGATTGGATAAAGAGATATGGTCACTAAACTTACCGTTCCTTATGAAAGGTACGGCACAAGAGAGGTTTTTGATGCCTTCCCTATGGAAGATAGGAAAGACTATGACAAACTGAAAGCTCTTTGTACGTCAGTTCGAACACACTGACGATGGCTATAAGAAAAGTTTAGAACTGAAAGGCCCGTGATAACGAGACCTTTGTGATGTGTTTAGCCAGAATTAAGTTATATTTAGACGGTTGGCTTAGATAGAATAAGGTAGAGAAAACTACGAAGGATTGTTAGATTTATATTAGGGAATCAATTCTTAGATGTATGTAACAGAGAAACTGTATCAGAATTTGAGCAGTAAGAGGTTAGTGAAAGCTAGGATGTAGCCGAGATGCAGATTTGTTTGCAAGACTGTGGAGTCCCAAAGTATGTCGTGAATCGAACAATAAGACAGAAGCCATAAAACCATTGAAATACCTCAGAGACAGTATCTAGTAGTGTAATGTAGGCATAGTAACAGAGGTAGTAGCACTGTTGCAAATAGATGTAGAGGTTATCAAACCCTTTTGGTGTGCTGAAAGATATATAATTGTGGTGTATAGGGGCATAGCTTCGTATTACTTCAGGTGTGGAAAGTACGGTAATAGGCTAATGCAGCAGCAGATATAGAGGTAGAGCAGGAACAGGAAAGTAGTAAAGGGGAGCATAGAAATAGTAAGGAAAATAGGAAATAGAGGTAGAGCCGTGAACCGAATCTAGGAGTAAGAGGTAGAGGAAGTAATAAGATAGAGATAGGAGTAAGTAAGTAGGCCAAGAGCGGGAAATCGCATTATAGAATTCCAGTGATGTTGAGGGGGGGGGGAGTTAGGTATGGTTAGTGTAAGTACTTGTCCTACAAACCGGTACTTGTAATGGTAGGGATGTAATCGCTGTGCGAGATACAGGTTGTACATGTGTGATTAGTGAAATGGGCTTAGTAGAAGCAAGTCAGTTTGTAGAGAAAAACCGTAGATGTAAGTACATAGAGGGGAGATGAACATAGGTAGATGTAGCTAGAATAAAATAATTGTTTGTCGTATTTCATGGGTACAGTAGAGGCGTTGGTGTAGATAATCCTACCAATGATGTTATAATGGTAGTGTTAAGGGAGCTGTAGAACCTTCGGTTAGTAGCCTTAGCGTCAGCGTAGAAACTAGGGCGCAAGCCAAAGTTAAGAAGCAAGTCAAGCTTTAAGTTCCGTCTCGATTTTAGATATATTACGAGAGGAATTCTTAGAAAAGCACGAAAGATAAGCTCTTTGATTGTGTAGACAGAAGCCGAGGAAGGTACGATTAAGCAGTGTAGAAAAAAAATAAAAATAAAAAAAAAATAAAAAACAAAAAGGTAAAGGTTCAGTTTAGGTTTGAGATTTGGAATTAAATTGTTATATAGACGGTATACGGCAGAATTTAGACAGTTGATTGTACCTATATGTCTTAGAGAAACTGTGATGAAAGGTACAAATGATTCGTTACCTGTCAGGCCATAAAAGGTGTAGGGAAAACTAGTGATAGGGTATTTGGCGAATTTTACTGGCCAGGTGTAATGGCAGAGGTTAGGAAGGTACTGTCAGTCATGTAGTATTTGTAAAGTACTATAGCTAGGGTAGGTAAGTAAAGTTCGTTAGGAAACATGCCTTTGATGATACTCCATTTAAGAGAGTTGTGTCGACATTGTTGGTCCGATCGAACTATGATGATAGAAAAACAGATTATTTTGACTAGGTAGATTATGCTACTTAGATATCGGAAGCCATAGCCTACCTAGTATTGAAACTGTGAGATAGTGAGGAATTAGTAGATATGATAGTAGATTGGGTGCCAGAGGAAATGCTTACCCCTACCGATTGTTGATTCGCAGTTACGTCAGGACTTATGGCAGAGTTAGTAGATTATTGTCATTATAGGCAGTTAACTTACAAACTCCGTATTCACCTATGTGATCGGTTTAGTAGAAAGTTTAACGGTAGTTTGAGCAAATGTTGAAGCGTATTGTAGTGAGAGGACCCTAGAGCTTGGGATAGGTATTTGAATGCTATGTTGTTTGCTACTTTTTTTTTTTTAACGTGAAGTTCGCAAGCAAGTTGGGATTTTCTCCCTTTGTGTTACTTTACGGTAGAAACAATCTCTGGACCGATAACGTGCTAAGAGAGTTTCGGGCTGGTAAGACGGAGAATGATGAGGTTACCACTTTACAGTATGTAATGGATTTGCAAGAAAAGTTGGGTGATACGTGTAAGATAGCTCAGCAACAGTTAGCGAAAAGTAGTGCTAGCTACAAGAAGTGTTACATTAGAAAGGCTAGAGATAGGAGGTTTAGGCAGGTAGTAAGTACTTGTATTGTTACCTACGAAACATAATAAGTTGTTGTTACATGGAAGGGTCCCTTACGTAGTAGTAGAGGTAGTAAATAGACTAGATTAAGGGATAAATGTAGGACGAAAGTTAAAAAAACTTTTCACGAAACAGCTGAAACAGTTCTGTGAAAGAAGGGTGATAGTAAGTCTATACCAGATAAGGTTGATTAAGTAAGGTTGGAGGCTGCTATTGTTGAGGAGATCAGAGAGATTATGGACAGATTAGATCCGAATGAAAGTAGTGATGAGTTTTCGAGGAGAGTAGAAGAGGATTAGGTTTGTGGTCCTATAAATGCAGGTAGCAGAAACGTACAAGATGTAGAGATAAATCAGAGTACAGTAGTAGTAGCAGAAGTAGTAGACTTGCTAGAAAATTTCCAGAGTACTGACAGATATTCCTGGGAATACTAACTTAGTTGAACATGATATCCAGTTGACAACTACAGATCAGATAAGAGTAAAGGGTATCCTATTCCTTTTCATTCACTGCCTGTAGTGAAAGAGGAAGTAGATAACATGTTGGAGTTGGGAGTAATCGAACCATCAACTGCTCCTTTTCCTCCCTATCGTCCTCATAGGAAAAAGATAACAGTATTAGTTATGTATAGATTTTTGCCAGGTCAACAACGACGGTTTTCGACGGTAAACCTTTGCCAAACATGGAGGAGATGATTTTGAAAGATTCTACGTATTAGATATCTTTTCTAAAATTTGACTTGAGCAAAGGTTACTGGCAGGTTCCTTTGTCTGAAAAAGGCTAAACCCACGACTGCTTTTGAAACCGAAGGTTTGTTTCAATTCCGTAAGTGCCCTTTGGATTAGTTAACGCACTGCAACATTATGTAGACTGGTGCGTAAGGTTTTGAAGGAACTTGGGCACTCAGATAGCTTCATTGATGATTCCTGGTGTATACAACCACATAGCCAGAACCTGTAATACTCTTAGGAGTTGGTTAACCAGACTAAGGGAGGTAAGTTAACAGCAAAAACCGACTAAGTGTTATATAGGGTTTTTCAGAATTAAGCATGTTTAGGGCGCATTGATAGGAGATGTCAGACCCTTGAACCTTCCAAATAAGTCCAGGCAATACAGAATGCCGTGAGACCGAAAACGAAGAAGGCAATACGTTCATTTCTTAGTGGTAAACGGATTTTACAGAAAGTTCATCCCAAATTTTGCGCCATTGCAGTTCCACTCACTGCTTGACGAAAAAGGGTCAGACCAAATCTTGTAGAATGGGGTGAAAAGTCAGAAAAGGCTTTCCAGTCTTTGATGGCTAGCTTAATGGGGTCAGCCTATTTTGAAGTTGCCAGATTTTGATCAGACTTTTATATTGAGAGTAGCTGCTTCAGATGTAGGTTTAGGTCAGATTGCTTCAGGAATGGATGGAGGAGAAATATCCTGTAGGCGTATGCTTAGTCGAAATTGTACCTAAGGAGCAAAATGATTCAGTGATTGAGAAGAAGGTTAGCGCCTTGACAATCAGATCTGAATCTGTTGTGTTAGACGCTCCGAATGTTCACCATAACGCGATCTAGATTGTGAGTTCGGGTGAGACAATCTATAGATACTGTACTGTGGTACCATCACTGCCACTCTCCACCGCCCCATCAGAAATATAGCCCCACGACTCATCCTCTTTTTGTATTAAAGCGTAACCCTTGCAATTCCTGGTTAATGAGATGGGCGCATTGGCATTACAGCATATATGATCAAGTATTAGAGCAATTCCTGGTAGAGAAAATGTAGGCGCAGATTATTTGGTAGAGTGTAGACAAGGTGGCTATATTATTGGTGCACAGATAGTGATCGTTGTGTTCGTTTTTTTTTTGTGTGTGTTTGCTATTTTTCAGTATGTCATTTTGTTTTTCATTTATAGAAAATTATAAAAAAAAAAATTTTACGGCTGGGGGCTCAAGGTCGAGTGAGTCGTGTGTCACAAACTGACATACGGCCCTTATTGCATCTGTAGTGTAATGCAGTAGTGCCATCATCTTTTTGTAAATTTTTGAGTTATTGAGGTAATGTCAGTTTTCAGCATAACATACCTCTCATGTTTTTCTGTATTTCCATAAATTAAATTTCATGTAATAAATTTCATTAAATTCGGTTCAGTTACTAAGGAAGTGAATGTTTAATAAACTTCAGTAATTCATGTTTTTATCCCCAGAACCACTATAAGGGGCCTCAATTGTCAATTTTCAATCCGCGCCAGGTAGTCAGATTTCGGCATGTGATTTTGGCTAGTTTCCGGTTGTCAGAATTATTTATTAAATTTACAAACTTTTTGTAATTTATTCGAAAGGGGAGTCTAAATTATGTTTCGTTTATATAAGATGTAAGATTTGTACTGAAATTTGTAACATGATAATTATAAAGTACTCTGTTTCAAAAACATATGTCAAACAATTCGAAGTTTATTCCTTTAGAGCATTAGTAAGTTGTTTCAAAGACCATGTATAATGCATAGAAAGTGCAGTTTCGGACGATTTTTTTTAAAAAGATGAATATATAAATATTCAACACCATTAGGGTCGGGCCAATTAATTTTGGGGTAGGTTGGGATACCCGGTAAAACAAACGATTTTTTTACGCCTAATTACCCTTTATCAGAGAAACTTAAATACATCAAATGCTAAGTGACAGTCAATGAAAACATGCAGTTTTACTGCATTTAATAGCAATTGAAGTTTCCAACAGACATTGAGGCAGTTAAATTGAATTTTTCAGGAAGCTGAAGTTTTGTGAAATGTTAAACTTTAGATTATGCTAACTGATGAAATACTGTGTTTCATCATTAAGATGATAATCCAAAGTTTCACATGTACATCCCAGGGCCCTGTCTACAATGCATGTTTTATTTATTTTACATGTTTCTGTTATTATGGCCGATATTTAAACTGATTTTTAGAGCTGTATATTTATAAGTACTGATTTCAATAAAAGTCCTTCCTTCACATTGCCTTAACAGTTTTAAATTTTATCATTTCAACATTCTGAACCATTTCATGAGACAGATAATTATATATTTAGGAATATAGACTGGTGCTTTACATTTATGATTTAATTTTAAAAGCAAATCTGTGTCAATCTTGAAATAATTGTTTTTATATTCCTAAACTTGTACAAATGGTCAGTGATAACACACGGCTACTAAACGCTAGCGCCTCCACCAAATTGTGGTGATAAGGAAAAGAGCTATCAACATTTCCGTGGTGCAGCTATCGCCCGTTTCTACTTGTAAACAAGTGAGTAAACTTTATATTTTATCTTATATTTTCATGGATAGAACATTTTTCGAAAATTGGAGAATGTAGTTCCGTGTAACAACACTTTTACAACAGGTTGGCCGTAATTTCGTTAAAATATTATGCAGACTGTGGTGCCAGGAGCTTTTCTCCCGAATTTGACAGTGGCATATTTTCATATCGGCCAGTATTCGAACACCATTCCGATGATTAGACACACTGTAAGAACATACCTGCGCATGCAAATTGTGTAGAAATGAATTACACGTATTCCCATACACCAAAGAATTACGAAAAACACAGTAAAAAGTTAAAGCACGACTATTTTTGAAAGTGGTGGCGCTATCATTCAAGTGGTGGCGCTATACAGTAGTGGTGGCGCTGTTGTATATGATATTCAATTTTAATATATGAAAATGTCTGTCTGCAGGCCACGGAAATTTCTATAATAATTGATATTATCAACCTATCCCACACTACACCCAAATTACGTTACTCAACAAAATACATGTAGTAACCTCTACATAATCGCAAAATAATCTACATGTATATGGATTCAGATTGTAGATCTAAGCTCTATTGATTAATCATATTCAATCGATTGGAACTGAAAACGCACTGTACTCACTTTCAAGAAAGAATTGTGACAGTAAGGTCTTTTGTTTACAGTGACACGCAAATGACGTATAAAAACAAAGGGAAGTAACGTTCAGAATCTTAATATAACAAATAAATTCTACACTATCTTCAAATTATTTCCTGGGCACAAATCTTTGTTTGAAATAAAAGTATTGCTACTACTTTTTCTTGACCTGAATTTACAGTACACTTACGTTTGTATTTAAGTAGAATATTTAAAGGTTAGAAATAATTCTACACTAACGTTTTAAACGAAGGAAAATATTTACTTTGACTACAAGAGTCCCAAGGGTCTGTGAGTATTTTGTTCTTTTTTTTTTTCTTAGATAGAGAATGTTTCATAAAGGTAAATAAACTATGATCGTGTTTTTCTTTCTTTAATAACATAATTCCTTGCAGGAAAATTATCAGTTAGAGAATGTTGGTGTTTGTTTTGTTCCGGATGCGTCAGCAGTTCGTATTATTGAATGCCGTAACAGCGCCACCACTACTGTATAGCGCCATCACTAGAGTTATAGCGCCACCACTTTTAAAAATCCTGGTATATTTCTTCTAACCTGAGATTCTATTATTCATGGTGTGTGCGTATATAGTTATTTATCATTTCTACACCATTTGCATGCGCAGGTATGTTCTTACAGTGTGTCTATTCATCAGAATGGTGTTCGAATACTGGCTGATATGAAAATGTGCCACTGTCAGATTCGGGAGAAAAGCTCCTGACACCACAATTTGCATATTATTTTAATGAAATCACAGCCAACCTGTAGTAAAATTGTTGTTACACGGAACTACATTTTCCGATTTTCGAAAAAAGTTCTATCAATAAAAGTATAAGATAAAATATAAATTTTACTCACGTGTTTACAAGTAGAAACAGGCGATAGCTGCACCACGGAAAAGTCGATAGCTCTTTTCGTTATCACCACAATGTTGTGGTGGCGCTAGCGTTTAGTAGCCGTGTAACAGGTTCCACACAACACAAATCAAATTGACTGTATTAAAGAAAACAACGACAAAACCCCACCTTGGGGCCTCAGCAATCAAAGGGAGTTAATCAAGACAGTTCATAAAAAAAATGGAAGAATAACAAAGTGCTTGAATTATATCTTGGATATAACTCATGTTACAGAATTGTATCTAAATGTGGATGTATTACAAATAACTAGGACATATTGGGTATATGACGTAGATAAACTATGAAAAAACAAAATAGAAGGTAGCAAAAACTTGTGATAAAAACATGAATTGGAATGAATACTGGCACTTTACATGGTGTTGACTTGTTGATTTGTATTTTGCACTAAAACAACAATCGACTAAATGTGCTGTCGTCAGTAAAATCTACAAAAGCAAGTGACATTGCTAGTGAAGAAAGAGGTACTGCATACAAATTGTATGCATGCAGCCAGAAAAAAAGGAATATGGACAACATATGACATGCTACACAACAGGTATTAAGGTAACACAATTTCTGGTAAAGAAGCATTTTTTCAATGCTTTAAGATAAAGTGTAAAAAATGGTGTATTATGGGATTTGATGTCCTCGATAAAGTTTTAGCTAACGAAAATTTCAACATTTTTTTTCAACAACTTAAAAATTAACAATTTGTTAGATAAAAATTTACTGACCTTTAACGAATTATTTTTCAGTAACCTAACCAGTGTTCCTGGATTCTTTACTAGTAAAAACTTGTTCTCCACAAGTAACTGCCAACTTCCCCACACGAATTATCAGAGATGGAGGACGAATGATTTCCGAGACACAATGTCTTTTATTAAATTTAACAAATGTTTTGAACAACAGCCATTATATTTAATGTGTTTTTAATGATTACCATTCAAAACCGGTTACTGAAGGAGCTCCGATCCTGTTGTAAGGGCCTGCTTTAGCTAATGTCTTGTTGGTATATTAATATACTTGTTGCGATTTAATCTCCTTTTGGGTCATTTCAGTTCTGCACATGGAAGAAGAAGGTCGTTTGCAAATAAATGCCAGGGTTGTTTTTGCTTCTAATCGAAGGAATCCTCGATTGTTTATACTTGCTGATGTTTAATATATCATGATAAATGGACGTAATTAATCTATGCGCATTTAGATATTGTGATGGAATACCTGTATAGTATTTTTAGATTTTTGTTAATTGAATTATCAGTTATGCAGTTTATTTATATAGCAGGGAGGTAGGCAGATATAAATTTGCTTACTTTTGATATAGTTTGTATTTATTGTACAGATATATCTGTGTAATTACCGAATGACTTAATCATTAAATTGATTAATAGCTTTTCTGTTATACTTTGCAGTTATCATAATGACTATTTGTTGTGTGATCTGCTACAGTTTAATCCTGGAGTATTGAGGTGCTTATTTGTGAATTACTGGAAGGTATACATTTAAACGAGAGGTAAAAGAGCAAGTCGATATTCGAAGGTAATATGAATTATTAAACTGGTAATATGTCTTGCAAATTTCTGCAGGATTATGTGGTTTCCCAGCGAGTTTTGATAACAGTGCATTCCTTTGTAATGCAGGGTTAAAAATAGATGTGTGTAAACATCCATGATAGCAGTGTAGCAGACGATTTCTGTATACATACAAAGCGGCGAGTTGTTGATGTAGTCTGTTACACTATATACATAATATGTAGTATAAACACGTGGAAGTGGCTATTACTCATGATACCTGCTTACAAACAGAGGGTTTAAGCAACTTTATCAGACTTTATCTCGCTGAAAAGCATTTTCTTATAAAATGAAGTAATTATATTTCCATTTCACATATATTTAACAAGTCGGCAAAGTTAAATTTTCTTGAAAACGGATCATGTAATTAAGTGCGCATGTGGGAGTTAACTAAGTAGGTTCGTTTTTCAATATACCGCCGTTCTTGAAGTATGTTTGTTTTCACTCCTGTTGGCTTATGTATATGGTTTGTAAATATAGAATAATATTGCTAATAAAACAATCGAATGTTTGAATAAATATAAAGCAAGTTGTCATTTGTAGAAGGATGATTGTTTTCAGTTCATAATCTGTTGTTAGCCCAATTGGTAATGTCTGATTGTATCAGCCCGTATTGGCTTAGAAAAAAGGGTGCCATCATTATCTATTGTAGTGGATGGTATTTGGATTTTGAATTTATGATTACTGCTTAATGCTGAACTGTTTTTAGCCCATTTGGCTATGTGTGGTCGTTTCTAATAACTGAAAAAGAAAGTTAAGAAAGTTGCTATTATATTCATTGTGTTGGATGGTAACTTGATTTTTGAATTAAGTTTAATGTATATTGACTGTTTTTCGCCCATTTGGCTATGTTTGATCATTTAAAAAAAAAAAAAAAAAAAAAATGGTTGCCGATTATATCCCTTGTGTTGGATGGTAAGCTGATTTTGAATTTATGATTAATGTATATTGATGAACTGTGTTTAGCCCATTTGGCTATGTTCGATCATTTCAAAAAATAAATGGATAAATAAATAAATAATAGGTTGCCAATTATATCCATTGTGTTGGATGGTAACCAGATTTTGAATTTATGATTATTGTACATTGATGATCTGTGTTTAGGCCCATTTTGCTATGTTCGATCATTTCAAAAAAAAAAAAAAAAAATAGGTTGCCAATTATCTCCATTGTGTTGGATAGTAACCAGATTTTGAATTTATGATTGTTGTAACCAGATTTTGAATTTATGATTGTTGTACATTGATGAACTGTGTCAGCCCATTTGGCTGTGTTCGATCTTTCAAAAAAAAAAAAAAAAAGATAGGTTGCCGATTGTATCCATTGTGTTGGATAGTAACCAGATTTTGAATTTATGATTATTGTACATTGATGAACTGTGTTTAGCCCATTTGGCTATGTTCGGTGATTTAAAAAAAAAAAAAAAAAAAAAAAAAAAAAAAAAAAAAAAGAAAAAACAACAACAGGTTGCCCATTATATCCATTGTGTTGGATGGTAACCAGATTTTGAATTTATTATTATTGTACATTCATGAACTGTGTCAGCCCATTTGGCTATGTTCGATCTTTCAAAAAAAAAAAAAAAAAAAAAAAAAAAAAAAAAAAAAAAAAAAAAAAAAGGAAAAAGGTTGCCGATTATATCCATTGTGTTGGATGGTAACCAGCAGATTTTGAATTTATGATTATTGTACATTGATGGACTGTGTTTCGCCCATTTTGGCTATGTTTAATCATTTCAAAAACAAAATAATAGGTTGCCGATTATATCCATTGTGTTGGATGGTAACCGGAATTTGAATTTATAATTAATGTATATTGATGAATTGTGTTTAGCCAATTTGGCTATGTTCGATCATTAAAAAAAAAAAAAATATTTGGTTGCCCATTATATCCATTGTGTTGGATGGTAACTAGATTTTGAATTTATGATTATTGTACATTGATGAACTGTGTTTAACCCATTTGGCTATGTTCGATCATTTAAAAAAAAAATAAATAAATAAAAAAAAAAAAAAAAATAAAAAAGAAGAAAATAAAATTAATAGGTTACCGATTATATCCATTGTGCTGGATAGTAACCTGATTTTGAATTTATGATTAATGTATATTGATGAACTAAGTTTCGCCCATTTGGCTATGTTCGTTCATTAAAAAAAAAAAAAAATGATAATAAAAAAAAAAATAAAAAAATTATGATGTCGATTATATCATTGTGTTAGATGGTAACCGGATTTTGAATTTATGATTAATGTATATTGATGAACTGTGTTTCGCCCATTTTGGCTATGTTTGATTACTTAAAAGAAAAAAATGTTGCTGAATATATCCATTGTGTTGGATGGTATCCAGATTTTGAATTTATGATGAATGTATATTGATGAACTGTGTTTCGCCCATTTGGCTATGATTGTTCATTTAAAAAAATAAAATAAAATAAAACAGGATGCCGATTTCATCCATTATGTTGGATGGTCACCGGATTTTGAATTTATAATTAATGTATATTGATGAACTGTGTTTGCCCATTTGGCTGTGTTCTATCATAAAACAGAGTTGCTCATTATATTCATTGTGTTGGATGGTAATTAGATATTGAATTCATGCCTGATGGATATTGATGAACTTATTTTAGCCCATTTGTTAAATGATGGACCATTTCAGCCTTATTGATTGATTGCCTGCTATAGATATTGTGTATGCTGGTGACATAATTTCGAATTGATGTGCTGCCAAATTGCAAGTTTGTCATATTTTCCTGTCTATCGGAAAGTTTGTTTCGGGCTAGTGACAATTAACATATTTTATGCAACTTTATGTCAAATTGTCATGTTAATAATTTAATATTTCTAGATAATGTCACGATCAACACATCAAAAACCCAAGGAGTTCCGCAACACAGTCCTAGTGATACAGCCACACCGCAACGTTTCAGCCCCGCAACTGATGAATCTGAACCCGCAGCAACTTGGGGTTGTGGTGAGCCTTAATTATTGTTACAGAACACCATTGTCCCGTGTTTGCGCCGTGACGGAGCATTTTGGCTGATGATTCGCTGCACTGTCAGACAGCGTTGAACAAAATGGTGAGTTGGCTCTGATGTAGAGTAATTATAACGACTTGGGTGACCACGTT
Source organism: Mercenaria mercenaria (assembly GCF_021730395.1). Taxonomy (NCBI): domain Eukaryota; kingdom Metazoa; phylum Mollusca; class Bivalvia; order Venerida; family Veneridae; genus Mercenaria; species Mercenaria mercenaria. Next base: position 23,201 of record NW_026462856.1, on the reverse strand, counting down.
AACTTTACGACGGTTAATGGCGAATTCATAGAGTAAACAATATTGTTACGCTCAGATCACATTAATAACAGTCAAGGTCAGATTTTTCTTGTTACGGAAGCAGACTGATATCTAAAATTTCAGTCAAGGGCTCCAGCCAAGACAGATAGATTCATTGCCGGTCCTTAATGTACATGGTATCTATAATGCCCGCGCGCAAAAAAAAAAAAAAAAAAAAAAAATGTATTCAAGGTATTTGTCCCAAATTGGCTTGTGTACACGCACATTCCTGTATGCGTTCTAAATAATCATCACTTGGACCTCGTGGAAACTTTAGATAGCCAAAACCGGCACCTGCAAGAGGGTCACTTAGACCTCCATTCCCTCACCAAAACCCCTATTAACTTATCAGTATTACAAGTCTATCGTTCTTTATATCCATATTCATAAGTATCAGCTGAATTTTTAGAAGGTTCTAACAAAGGGTTTTTGATTACACAACCAGCGCCCTAGAGTCCAAACTTCTTGTCAAACTTTAATTTCGGTTAATTTCCGCAAAACCCTGCTGTAGCTAATGAGAAAGTGATGTAGGAAGAACAGTTAAGCAGAATAGCTGTTCTTATTAAAGAAATGCCTAGGCAGGGTGATGGAGCTATTGTTTCATTAGTGCAATATTGCAAAATGGCCAAAGTGGGCATTAAATCTGCCTTTCGCCTTTTGATGGCTCATAATTATGATTTTGAAATTATTAGGCTTCAGATTAGGAGTGGACTATTTTACGGACAAGGCGTTACCTAATTTATTTCATAAGCTTGTCCGGTACAAGAGGAAATCCGAAAGGCTGTTTCATTACTTGGATAATTATATTTGTTTGTAACTCGCTCTAATTCAGGGAAAAGTATGGCAAATTTGTCTTGTTTTATAGATAAATGCAAATACCTTAACATACCCTTAGCCAAAAAAAAAAAAATAAAAATAAATAAATAAATAAATAAAAAAAATAAACGTATATCAGATTCCAATAATGATGATTTTAGGGCTAGAATTGCTGCAGATTCAAAAACTCAGAACAGAAATAATATCGTTACTAAGTAAGAAGAGCTTCGCGAGCTGCAAGCCTTTTAGTTGATCTTTAAATTTCTGTGACAGAGCCATTTCCTTTCTAGACTATTTAGTAGTGGTTTCTATGACATTATGTGCAGTTTGTTAAAGTTTATATCATTTTAAAGTGACCAGTTCAATAACAGATGATTTGAGTGTATGGTTATCTATTCTTGGCAGTTTTTAATGGTTACTGCAGCTTCCACAACTTACACTGATTGTTTAGTTCACTCCTAAACTTCTTTACGGTTAGCGCTGGCGTACATGAACTAGGACAGCTGTTTTTCGAAGTAGATGGATATTCTTCATTTGGCCTTCTAGGTGGTATAGACGTTCTTATATGCAATAGCATAACCCTTTTAGAGTTAGTGCCGATCGTGTCAGCTTTCCTTGCATGGACAGACGACTTCCACCTTACTGCACTATTAGTCCATCTTTTAATCAAGAATGTAGTTCGTCATACAAAACGTCTGTATATTTGGGTCATTTCTTTTATTGTAAAATTAATAATCTTGAACATTTTACTCAGAGATTTATGATACGTTCAATGCTTATAATTTTTTGATAGGTTGCACCGGACAATTGATATCAGGCAACCTGTAACGCCTGATTTACTTCGTAAACTTATACAGGTGACAAATACTGTTTGCTCTTCTATATTTGAGGCATTATTCTTTTCAGCAGTATTTTCCCTGACCATTTTTGATTTTTAAGGATATGTGAACTTGTACACACGAACTCAAACTCCTCGAATATAAGTGCTAAAGGTCACGCATTACGTGAGTGAGACGTTAGTATTGTAACTAATGGTGAACTTTGCATATTTCTTCTTTCATCGAAAACCGATCAGAGAAAGGTGAAGGAGTAGCTATTCATTTACTACTGACCATTGTTCTACTTAACCCGTGTATTAATAGAGAGATAAATGGTTGTTCGACCATCTAGTGCTTCAACCTATTTATTTGTGCGTTTAAACAGTCTACCCGTCATACGCTATCAGTTTAGTGTGTTCTAAAGAAATCTTTGACTGCGATTGGAGTTAATCCCCTTCCGTATAAACCACATTCATTTAGAGTAGGTGCTGCAACAGCAGCATGACTGCTGACGATATTTCAGGAATGGGGCGTTGCGCCCCGGATTTAAGTGCATTTAAATCTTACATTAGAATCCCCTCACGTCAGCTGTTGTCAATCTTAAGCTTATAAGCAGTTCATTATTTGAACCTGCCATCTATTTGCCTCTTTTTTGTTGACAGTTGTTTTAAGCTTTTCAGTGCGTCCTACCCATATTTGGATAGTGGGATGTTCAATTATAAAGTTGGTATTTCGTTACGACAAGGAATAAGCTGAGGGTTCTCAACTTGTAATGCAGCGTCATGATGCGACCATACTGTGGCAGAGTCAGAGTGGTATGGAATGGCGGCAAGTTAAACCATTAATCTTACACTTGTTTCATTTTGAAGACAATCAAGGTATCATTGTTATTCACTGTGTAATTCGCTCATTTTTCATTAGAGAGTGCTAGAAAACTCATTAATAATTTCGCTGCTCATTTGTTTTAAACAGCATTGGTAGATACATTCGTTATCCAGAAATCGTCGAATCCGTGACGTGTCTCTTCGACAGGGATGGGTGCAGTTGTCCAATTTTGGAAATATTTTGTCTTTTTTATTCACTCTGCAACACAAGCTTCAGTGCTTTCTGGCAGTAAATTATTAAGGCACAGCTTCTCAGGCAGGGTTTGGTTCGCTATACTGTTGGCGGTTGTCAAGAGTTTTCTACGTTGTTCCAAATTCTTGACATGTGGCGGTTAGGTCAGCCTCCACCAGTATATCTTAACGTTGTGTAATAAGAAGTTTGTTTGTTTCAAGTATACTGTATAAGGACTCTGTTCCCAGGGCCTCGACATCTGCATTTCAACCATATACTTTATATCATATGTATTTGTATATTGACATTTATGTGAAGCTGTGACCAATTTCTGCCAAACATTAATCAAAACCAAATTAGTTATTAATTGCTATAGTAAAATTGTTAATAGTAAAAGTAATGTATTCATACAACTGTCTTGAGTTGTTCTTTTATAGTATTATTATTTTCTGTGCCAAGCTATCTTCAGTAATGTGTTTTTAATGATTACCATTCAAAACCGGTTACTGAAGGAGCTCCGATCCTGTTGTAAGGGCCTGCTTTAGCTAATGTCTTGTTGGTATATTAATATACTTGTTGCGATTTAATCTCCTTTTGGGTCATTTCAGTTCTGCACATGGAAGAAGAAGGTCGTTTGCAAATAAATGCCAGGGTTGTTTTTGCTTCTAATCGAAGGAATCCTCGATTGTTTATACTTGCTGATGTTTAATATCCCACCCTCCACGCCCCTTATTTTGTTTGTCACATGTTTTTCCGTGTTCTCCTTTCTCTTTATATTTTTCAGGTACATCTTATGTGTTCAAGTCCAGCCTACCCCTTCCTTGCCTTCAGTCGTTACAGCTTCATATGGAATATTGGCAGTGTCATGTCACTTGTTGATTTATGGACACAACAGTGTTTGTTTCCAGAACTGTGAAATGTGTATGTGGCATATATAAACGTTTAAAGTAGTCACTTATTCTGTATGTCTGTTTTTATATACCTGATCTCCGTTGAATTCTGATCCCAGGTTCGGCGGTTAGGTCAGCCTCCACCAGTATATCTTAACGTTGTGTAATAAGAAGTTTGTTTGTTTCAAGTATACTGTATAAGGACTCTGTTCCCAGGGCCTCGACATCTGCATTTCAACCATATACTTTATATCATATGTATTTGTATATTGACATTTATGTGAAGCTGTGACCAATTTCTGCCAAACATTAATCAAAACCAAATTAGTTATTAATTGCTATAGTAAAATTGTTAATAGTAAAAGTAATGTATTCATACAACTGTCTTGAGTTGTTCTTTTATAGTATTATTATTTTCTGTGCCAAGCTATCTTCAGTAATCATCATTAATTCTGCTACAATATACTAAATAGCCCTGTGGCAGGTAATATGGTACAGTTTAAATTTTTGATTTGCTAAATTTTATGCATTAAAACGCCTACTTTTCACAAAACTGTGAATTCATCATAAAAACAAACAACACTTGATCTACCATATTGTTTCTCAAGCAAGTATGTTTTCATGTCTATAACAAATCAACCCTTCGTGCTCTCTGTTTAAACTACCAGTAATAAGGCACACAAGGACATAGCCGCATGCAATGTGTAACATAAGTCGTATAAAACAGTTTTTAGCTACTGGCATGTACACGCACAATATGTGTATTTTTGGGTGTTTTTTAGAAATTATTGAAGGATCAGTAGTACAGGAGTGAATAGTAAGTCAAAAATAATGCAACATGGTCATTATGGTGTCTATAATTACACAATAAAACAACTTGACAATAACATCTTAACCCTTGCCATGCTGGACATGACTGGTTTTGCCTTTGCCACCAGTGTAGATCATGATCAGACTGCACATCCATGCAGTTTGATTATGATCTGCACTGTTCGCCATTAAGTAAGTATCTTTTTGGTAAGTACCCCTTTTAACAATTAATCGTACTGTCCAAATTGAAAGATGGACAAGTTCATTGGAAATTTAGCATGCTAACATTATTTCGCATATTTTTGCAGTATTAACTTATTAAGATTATTCATCATATTTTACTTCACTGTTTTGCACCTTCCTAAACTTGTCAAAATAATTTGCTGAAATAGTTCAGCTTGTTTTTATATTTGTGACAGGCAATCTGAACGTCAAAACTTGGAAGGACCAAAATAATGGAAGATAAATCAATGAACACAGTTATGTAAAGTTATTGGTTTTATTGCTTGTGCATATGGGCGAGTATACACGGTAAACGTTAATTGTGTACATAGGTTTAAATAACGAGAAAATTCTTAATCTCAGATATTATCTTATAATTTTTAATAAATCAATCTCCTTTCGATACATGTGAGTTTAATTTGAATCTATGGCCAATTCGTGAATAATCGGCATTTATAACTATAGAAATTGTAAAGGGTCGGCAGCGATGAAAATTTCATCGGAAATTGCTTCAACTATTTTGGTCTTTCGAGTGTTTGACGCGAGTGGGAATTATTGGCCATATGAAGTTTATTTCAATATTTCCTAGGATCGCATCAAAATCGTTGGACTACTCCCTAAAACTGTTTTTATTCAACAAATTTGCTACAAACACATATTTTACATGTGTTTTCAATGGCGACGTCATTTGAGCCATATTACCGGCTTTTGTGATAGTTTAATACTAGCAGATGAACACACCTGAATAGCTGGATCTTGAACCACGATACAGCTGCTGAGAAACAAACTATGTAGTATTTCATGGCCTTCGCAGGTACCGGATCTGGGAGAACTTCTGTTGGACTGTCGTTACAGCATACTTGATATATTCCTCCATTTATCCATTAGGCCTAAGCTAGCGATCAAATATCAAACTTTTTCTCAAATTTCAAAAGCGTATAAAAAAATATCCGTCTGTTTCCGTTGGCTTTGCGTCTCACGACAGTCGGCCATCACGAAAATCACTGTTGACTGCGCATTGCTTTCTTGTCACTAATTTTCTTTTCCTACATCTTCAATCCAATCACGTTATTCAGTTAACTTTCAAAGGTATTATCAGATTGATTTAGACACTTAGTTTACTTCCGCAAAATGGCTTCGTGCAATGCCTTGTGGTATACGCTATTGATATGTCCTATTTTAAGACTCTGGGGACACCGGCATTTCTCTCTTCTTCTTTTTTAAATTTAAGGCATTCCTTTCGTTGTTGACAAATAAAAATGTTACTGATAACATTGATTTAATTACTACCACAAACAAACTATCACTTAACACCAACAGCATAAAATAAAGAATAAAGTACATTTTTGCCAGACACAGGTACAGACGATTATCTGGGACTGTTGAGACCATACCATTTTTGTCTCCCTTTATTATAGGCTTTAAAACAAATTTTAGCCTCCCTATCTGATAAATATCTATCACACAAAGCAGCATCTGTAACATTCCTTCCACCAACTTGACCAAGTCAGCAGCCTTCTCTGAACTGTTTCAAAGCAGTAGATCTAGATCTACTTCTAACTAGATCTACACGTTTTTCACCATTTGTTTAAAGAAAACAATTGTTAACAAAATGAGGCTTACCGTTTAAAGCCTTTACACACACAAGTTTGAAGTGGCCCGAGATTTGTGTCCGTGAAATTTAGTGAAATCTCTGACCACTCGCTTCTTCTGAAGAATATGGCGATGCCAGTCAGCGGCTGGCCGTTGCTACTGGATATGCGTGGATTGGGAGACACGCCTACTGACCGTGGCTACTGGATCTGCGCGACCGGCAGCCGAACTGTCATCCATAACCACCGACAATGGGCTGGACTTTGATGGTAGAAAATCAGAGCCTTTATCTGGCAACAGAAGATTGCCAAAGGCTACGGAATGAAAAGAGCATCCAACACGGCCCACTTTCAGTCGTGGGCTGTTGAAGGACGTGTGGTGAAGTATGGGTAAGAAATGCTCCCCGCATTTACCAAATCGTGTTGTTTAAACTTGTAGATATTCGTTATAAATTACAGAAATTACTAGATCTAATTTTCATGGACTTATTAAATATAATATGAGTTTTGCATGTACAGTACGTGGCACGCGTTTTGTGTTGAAAGCCGGCCACTAGATTCCAGTAGCTAGCTGCCAGTCCAAGAAAGGTGATTAAGGGGGCACTCCCCCTGCAAAATTTGTGCAAAGTGGTGGGCTCTGGTGCATTTCTTTGTTTAAATTATGAGATACTGGTGAGGGTAATTTTTTAAGGGGTAAGGAGGCTGTACCTCTGGAAAATTTTGAAAAATATGTAAGAAACTATTTGTCTCTGGTCTATTTGTCTAAATTTGGAGGTCGGGGAGGGATATCCAAAATATTTTAGTGGGTCAGGGGGCACTCCCCCAGGAAAATTTTGAAACTCCAGTACAAAATGGTCGGCTCTGATGCATTTTTGGTGTAAACTTAAGTACTGGTAGGGCCGTCTAGGGGTTACATTTCGCAAGAAGGGGTGGGGACTGGGATGTCCTCCCCACTTGAACATTTTGAAATGGAGGTATGTCTAAATTCTGAGAATATATTAATTCTTTGCCAAAATAGTTGGGTGCAACTTTGACAAGTACAGCGGGGTGGGGGCACGGACACCTATGGAACGGGACAGGAAACTTTTCCCGAATCTTGTACATTTACTCACCATTAACATTAGGACGAATTAACTGAAAAAATACCATATAAGGTCCATCTATTTTCATGATGCTTTGAGGTCTTCATTGTACATATCTGTCTGGAACCTCTTATGCTACAATATCTGGGTCAGTATTAACTAGGAACTGTCAGAATGTTTCTGCATGTATCAGAGGTCACCTGCAGCATTTCAAAGGTCTCTACAGCCTCAACATCAGTCCTTATGTATGTTACAAAATTCACTATACAAATAGACAATCATTTATTCACATATATCTTGTTCTTCAGATAAAAATAGTAGTAACAGTACCTTTTTTTAAAAAAACAAGAGCTTGTAGAACAAGGTAATGACCAACCTCTCTATCAAATTTCCTGATCCTAAGCCCAAACGTTCTTGAAATATCATCTGGAAACCATTTTACTATTCCTGGTCATTGTGACCTTGACCTTTGACATACTGATCTCAAATATGATCGATAGGGGTCATTTGCTGATGATGACCAACCTCCCTATCAACTGCAAAGATCCAAGTCCCAAGTATTCTTGAGATATCCGGATATTGTTTTAATGTTCCGGGTCCCTGTGACCTTCATCTTTGACCTACTGACCTTAAAATCAATAGAGGTCATCTGCTGGTCAGGACCAACCTTCCTATGAACTTTGATGATCCTAGGCCCAAGCATTCTAGAGTTATCAGGAAACGGTTTAACTGTTCCGGGTCACTGTAACCTTGACCTTTGACATACTGATCTCAAAGTCAATAGGGGTCATCTGCTGGTGATGACCAACCTCCCAATCAACTTTCATGATCCTAGGTCCAAGCTTTCAAGAGTTACCATCCTGAAAAGGACTGGTCTTCATACCGACAGACAACCAACATCTGCAAAACAATGTACCCCTCCTTCGAAGGGGGGCATAAAAATGAGGAAAGTAGTAGGAACAGACCTAAAAAGTCGGACTACTCGAAAGTCTGTTGAATGTATACCTGGTAGGCATAGTCCAATCTAATTTTATATTACAGGATAAAACAAGGAGCTGTGTTCAATAAACGCTTTGTCAATATAAAGCAACCTAAGTCCAAAAAAGGCCAAGTTGAGGTCAGGTGACGTCTGAAGATGAGGAATGGTCACAGGTTACATAAAGTCATTCTAGCTTGGAGTATTGATGCTAGACGAAACGGTCCCATTTGGTTAACCTCGTACGGACGGACAGGACAATCACTATATGCATCCCGCATCAGTAGATGCCGGGGGCATGAAAATGAAGTATAATACTATAAAATATCTTTCAGAAATTTATTTATAACAACTACATATATGACATTATAAAGTCATGACCAGTACTTAATATCTAAGTGTAGTTTTACAGAGGCACTTTTATTATTTTTCGAAAATAAGACTTTAATCATGCCCAAATAACTCAAAATTAAGCACACATACCTATACATTTAAATTCACCTTATAAATAATATCTGTCATGTCATACTGTTTACGAATTAGATAGAAATATTCGTCCCTGTGAAGTTTCATCAAAATTTGCCTGATGGTTTAGATGTTGTTGTTTAAAGGAAAGTGAGGACAGACGGACGGTGAGCGGCCACAATAGCTCATCCTGAGCCTTTTGCTCAGATGAGCTAAAAAAACAAGCTTTTTTTTAAATTTTAGATATATCAATAGGAATACAATACTTTTACATATAATATAGCAAATTCTAACATGATCTGCAGCAATTGCTATATAAACATATAGCGAAATCGCATATACATGAATCTACGATAAAATATGGTTGGTTGTCATATTCCACCCCCTATGATTGTGGCATAAGAGATTCTACTTCAGTTCAATTACATACAAATTATTTCAGGACCAAACGGTTGAAAACAGCATTTCAAAACTATATATTGAGAGTAACATTCTAAGTTTCATTAAGATTGGGCCAAAATTGTAAAATCTAGGGTGTTAACAAGCTTTTTTTTTATTTGACCTAGTAACCTAGTTTTTGACCCCAGATGACCCAATATCAAACTTGTCCAAAATTTAATTAAGAGTAACATTCTGACCAAGTTTCATTAAGATTGGACCAAAATTGTGACCTCTAGAGTCAGGGAGGGAAACTAAAGTTGAATTTATCATATCTGCAATAAATCACTGTACCTCATGTCTGTCAACAAGAACAGGAATCCTTGTTACTGGTGTTGTCGGTTGTCTTATCAAAATTTCTTTTATTTCTTTCACCCAATCCAATGACCGGTCACAATAGCTCACCTTGAGCACTTTATGCCCTGGTGAGCTAAACAAGACGGCCATGAAGGCCCTGTATCGTTCACCTGACCTTTTGACCTAAAGATCATCAAGATTAACATTCTGACCAAGTTTCATTTTCAAGATATGGTCATAAATGTTGTCTCTAAAGTGTCTAGTTACTAAACTAGCTTTCCCTCTGATTGGACCTGGTGACCTAGAATTTGACCCCACATGACCCAGATTCGAACTTGTCCTCAAGATCATCAAGATTAATATTCCGACTAAGTTTCATGAAGACAAAGTTATAAATTTGTGAGGCCTCTAGAGTGTTAAGTTTACCCTTGATTTGATCTAGTAACCTAGTTTTTGACTAAATTTGACCTATAGATCATCAAGATTAACATTCTGAACAAGTTTCATTAAGATAAGGTCATAAATGTGGCCTCTACAGTTTTAACTAGCTTTTCATTTGACTTGACTTGGTGACCTAGTTTTTGACCTCACCTGACCCAGATTAAAACTTGACCTACAGATCATCAAGATAAAGATTCTGACCAAAATTCATGAAGATACAGTCATAAATGTGGCCTCTACAGTGATAACAATCATTTCCTTTGATTTGACCTTGTGACCTAGTTTTTAACCCCAGATGACCCAATATCGAACTTGTCCAAGATTTTATTGAGGGTAACATTCTGACCCAGTTTCATTAAGATTGGGCCAAAATTGTGACCTCTAGAGTGTTAACAATCTTTTCCTTTGACTTGACCTGGTGACCTAGTTTTTGAGCTCACATGACCCAGATTTAAACTTGACCTATAGTCATCAAGATAAACATTCTGACCAACATTCATGAAGATACAGTCATAAATGTGGCCTCTACAGTGTTAAGTAGCTTTTCCTTTGATTTGACCTGGTGACCTTGTTTTTCTCCCCCAGATGACCCAACATCGAACTCATCCGAGATTTTATAAAGGGTAACATTCTGGTCAAGTTTCATAAAGATTGGGCCAAAACTGTGACCTCTAGATTGTTAACAAGCTTTTCCTTTGATTTGACCTGGAAACCTAGTTTTTGACCGCAGATAACCCAAATTCGAACCTCACGTAGAGGTCATCAAGATAAACATTCTGATCAATTCCTATGAGTTTCAAACTTAAAATTAGGTCTCAACAGTGTTAACAAGCTTGACTTTTGATTTGACCTGGTGACCCAGTTTTTCACACTACCTGACACAGATTGAAAATTAACCTAACAAGAGGGCCATGAAGGCCCTGTATCGCTCACCTGACCTATTGACCTAAAGATCATCAAGATTAACATTCTGACCAAGTTTCATTAAGATATGGTCATAAATGTGGCCTCTAAAGTGTTAACAAGCATTTCCTTTGATTTGAACTTGTGACCTAGTTTTTGATCCTACATGACCCAGATTCAAACTGGACCTTGAGATCATTAAGATTAACATACTGACCAAGTTCCAGGAAGATACAGTCATAAGTGTGGCCTCTAGTGTGTTAAAAAGCTTTTCCTTTGATTTGACCTAGTGACCTAGTTTCTGATCCCATCTGATCTAGACTTGAACTTTACCTATAGATCATCAAGATTAACATTCTGACCAAGTTTCATGAAGATACATTCATAAATCTGGCCTCTACAGTGTTAACAAGCTTTTCCTTCAATTTGACCTGGTGACCTAGTTTTTAACCCCAGATGACCCAATATCAAACTTGTCCAAGATTTTATTGAGGGTAACATTCTGACCAAGTTTGATTAAGATTGGGCCAAAATTGTGACCTCTAGAGTATTAACAATCTTTTCCTTTAATCTGACCTGGTGACCTAGTTTTTGACCCCAAATTTTATTGAGGGTAACATTCTGACCAAGTTTCATTAAGATTACTTCAAAATTGTGACCTGTAGAGTGTTAACAGCCAAATTGTTGACGACGGACGACGGACACAGGGCGATCACAAAAGCTCACCTTGAGCACTTCGTACTAATTCTGTGGGCAATGTTTTTATGCACAATAATGTTACAGAATTTCTCCAAAAATAGCTATTTTCGTGTGACATAATTTTGTTTTGTTTTATTATTTCATTTAGAAAATACTCTGTATCAACTGTTTTACACATTTACCATATTTATACAATGTGCTGACCATAAACCTATAAATGTTAACTACTGAAATATTCAGACAGTTTCAAAAAAAAATTTGAACCTATTTTGAAAAGTACCCAAATGAAGCCAAACACCTTAATTTATACCTTTCTCATATATACATATGTTAAAACAAAATAAGTTAACATATTAGAAAATAATATGTTCTTTTTGATAGCTAATACAGTATACTTTAATACAAACATTTCAGTTTTTACATACATTTGCATGTCATCGCACATTAAGTATCCTTTTACGCTTGTTTTTTGTCCCAACCCTAATGGTTTTACAGTTAACTTGTTCCTTTGTATGCAGAATGTTGTTTTAATGAGTCTTGCATACCTGTATTGTCTCATCATGTTCCTTAAGGCTTATTGTTTGCACTAATATTTCAGTTATGTCTGTGTTTCTACTATACCCACTATCAGGGCATCCTTAATTTAGTCCCAACCCTAACGCTTTTTTTGTCCCAACCCTAACATGCTTTTTTAAACTTGTTTACTGCAACAGGATTAATGATAAAAGGTTTTAGAGACATTATTTACAACAACATATTCAAACTTTTTCATATAAAATTTCACTTCAATGTTCTAGTACAAGTCCTTCTACTTTTTCGCGTCATATAAGCTGAAAATTTCAGGAAAGGAAAAGTCAAGTACATGGAATGACAAAAATAAGGAAAGTGTTTCTGATATTAAACTAAATCTAGTTAATCCTACTTGTAACTTGTTAAAACAGTGCATTTCAATATATTTATTTAAGAATATATCCTTTAGTAGGTCACTTTCAGCCTTTCAGTCAGTACCGTTAGGGTTGGGACACTTTTTTGGCAAAATGACAGCTGCTGAATTAGTGGTGTGTTTTCAAAGCCAGAAAGGAGTATTAAGTATTAAACTGAAGTTAACATGGAAAAAGAAATCATTTAGCAAAGAAAGTAAAAGTAAAAGCAAATCAAAGGCTGTGGCATACTAAAATTTAAAGACAATGAAATTGAAATGAGCCGAAAATAATGTACAGTAAGCTCTTCTTATTACAAACTCCTTGGGGACCTTTCAAATGTGCTCCTTACATCCTGAGTTTGTTATATCTACATAAATGATTTCCTTATAAATGTATGATATATGTATACTGTAAAAAAGGAATACATCAAACAAGAATTATCAAGTCAAATATGATAAAATTGGTGACCATCAATTTCAAATTTATTTTCCAATGTTGTAGTTTTATATTTCCCCTCCATATCTGTTTTTCATTTGTAAATGAGCAAGTAGCTGAACACAGTGACTGTCTTTATTATATTAATTCAAGAAAATTGATTTTATCTTACATAACTTAGCTGGAAAAAAAACATATTGTAAACTCAAACCAAAGGTAATGAAAACGGTTCATTTTAAAACTTCCTTGTAGTGTAAGATTCCTGACAAGAAAGATCATATTTGGCAACTTACTTTGAATTAGATTTATTAAGGAACATTTATCATTGAGTTGTGAAACAATATTACTGTATAATGAATGCTTTAGACAAATCCAACCACTTAAAAGCATTTTTACGTTACTGAAAAATGTCCCAACCCTAACATTTTTTGAGGAATCCCTCATTTTGTGATTTTTTCTTAGAAAGGTAAAGTGGAGAATATATTTTGACTGTTGTATTGATTGACTACTGTTCCCCCAAGGTTATGTTAGAGACACTAAAATGTGAACAACAGTGTTTTAAGCCTTTTGTTATTAGTAAACTTAAAACATTTGATATTTTCTTGATAAATACATGTAGCAGTAATAAATTAAAATCAGGTCCAGACTGTAATATTCTTTCGTGTTTGTTGATTTAAGTTTCCCTGTATTATGTGAATACTTTTAGTTCTGACGAAATCAATTACTAATAACACTAGTCATTTCATAAATTCACATGCACATAATATTACCCAACCCTAACAGTTAAATTAAAAATACTGGCTAATTTCAGAAACTAATATCTTTGGTGGTTCATATTAGAATAACGAAACTCGACACATACATAGATTTTGCATTGTTTTACGTGTTAAGCTGTTAGTTTTTATTCTACAGGTTCATAATAACTCAAAATAAAATTTCTATTTCTCATTACTGACTTTCTCCTATTCATTTTCTGAAATATTCTGAAAAAAAAAAGTACTAGAGAGCAAATATGGCACATGTAAAACACAGAAATCCATTTGTTCAAATCACCCTAGAATAAGTGTATTTGCTGTCAATCATCACTCACTTTGTGAGCTTTTTCATTGTAACTTTACCAATTATTCTTTAATTTTTGTATTATTTTGACAATATCCTTGTTGTTTTTTTCAAAACGGTCAATTACTTTTCTAAAACCTAACATTTTTTTATAAACTTTGATGGTTTTGCTATAAAATGTAACTGAAAAAAGTTAATTTCAAGACAATAACTTTTTTGACAAAATGTCACTTTATTTGCTCTAGGCCTTATGGACAAGAAGGTCAAAAAATCATAATCAAGATCAATCAAAAGAATCATGAGAAAATATAGTTGAAATTTTCTTTAAGGTACAGGATGGGGGGTAGGTTTAAGCCCCATTGGGACCAAAAAAATTTTCTCCATATTTTCCTTTTTTCCAGCAAGATTTTACTTCTTTCAAGACTAATTATGGATGTATTGTACAAAAGGCAAATGGGATTTTATCTCATAACTGCATCTGCCAAAATGGATCCCTGAATTGGCCTAGTGGTTTATGAGGAGATGTCGTTTAAAGTTAAAGTTTGCGGACAGACGAGTCACGACGGACGGTGATTGATCAAAATAGCTCACCCTGAGCCTTTGGCTCAGGTGAGGTAAAAATTGTTGAATAAGTCTGATTTTTAGGGGAACACAACTAGGGTAATATGCATCATTCTGATAAAGTTTGGTCAAGATCTCCCCAGTAATTTCTGAGGAGAAGCGATAACGAGAAATTGTTAACGGACGGATGGAAAGATGGACGAAGGATGGGCCACGGACGCAGAGTGATTTGAATAGCCTACCATCTGATGATGGTGGGCTAAAAATGTACATAACATTCATGATAATATAAAACAATAACCAAATCAATTCTCCCAATTTCAGTTCAAATTCCAAAATGACAAAAAAGGAAAGAGAATGCTACGAAACTTGTTTGTTTCAAGTTCAGAATTTGCAAAGGAAAAAAGGTAACATATTTATGATAATTTCAAAAAGTATAAAATGCATTTCAGACTCCTCCTACACTTTAACATTTGCAATGAAGATGCTTTTGAAAACATTTTCCTTATGAAAACACAGAAAAACATAAACAATCATTTATTTTTCATTTCAGCTCAACTCCACTTCATAAGTATCCTAACTGATAACGGTTTGGAAAAAATTGGAAAAGGCAGCAGTACAAGTAAAAATAAATATATGCATTAATTTTAAAGCTAACATCATGATTATCAGAAAAACAGTGGCCATAAACCATTTGATTTCCATTATGTCAAGAGTCACTGCTGTCATATAATGATTTGATTGTATTGGGTTTAACGCCATTTTTCAACAGTATTTAAGTAATATAACGGCAGGCAGTTAACCTAACCAGTGTTACTGGATTCTGTATCAGTAAAAACCTGTTCTCCACAAGTGACTGCCAAATTCCCCACATGTATCAGAGGCAGAGGACTAATGATTTCAGACACAATGTCGTTTTTCAAATAGTCATGGATAACAGATGGCCAGCACGAGGATCGAACTCTTGATCCAGCGACCCGTACACCGAAACTCTACCGACAGAGCTAAGCGGCCGAGTGCTATAATATTATGAAAATTTATCATTGTTATACAATATCGTAATTAGGTGTAGTAAAATTTAAATATTTAATAGTGCTTTATCTTTTGTTCAATCAAAAAATATGTATTCTAACACGATCCGATTCATTATCTTATCAAACAAAGAAGGCAGAAAACAGTGAATTATAATATAACAAATCACTGTTCTGACGTCACAGTTATTACGTCATGGCGTCAAACGGCATAGCGGCGCGCTAGAAAAGAAACCGATTGAAAACGGGAAAATATTTAATGAATGTCGTCAAGGATGTACTTAAAAGTCCCTTTTAACGTGTTAGAATCGAAATAATATATCTCATCCAGTGATTTGCTCTTGAATAAATCATTGTCGTTCAGATGCGTATTATTATATCACTCGGGCTCGCCCTCGTGATATAATTCCTTCGCAGCTGAACTCCAATGATTTATTAAACGACAAATCACTGGATGAGATATATTATTTCTTAAACAATTTGTATTTTTTTTTCTTAAACAATTTGTAAAGTTTTAACATCTGATTTGTTCTGATACAGACAAAAGAGGAAAAATAACATGGCCTGAGGGAGATGGATGTACAGTAAACCTCGCTTAAAAGGAACAGCTTGGGACTGCTAAAAATTGTTCCTTATAACCGAGGTTCCTTATATCCGTATAGCGAACTAGTTCCCTGTAACCGAGGTTTGTATAACGAACACAATTTGTATAGCGAACACTATTTGACTGACGTTTGAAAAGGGTTAAGTGTTCACACTCCGGGCCGACCGTGAATCTTTATGTGAGGAAGTTGCGAGTCTAGTACCGGTCCTTTCCTGGAGTGATGGTAAGGTAACCTGCCTGCATGTATATGAGTGAAACAGTGTTGAAACACGGCGTTAAACCTAAACTAAGCCATAATGTACGTTGGTAAGAATGACCGAAATTTGTATTTCTTCTTTTTTAGAGAGCGCTACATTATGACCATAAGATATGTTGCAGTTACTCCCCTTACTTTGCTCGATTGCATGTTATGTGAATATGCATCAATGCTAAATATAAAATACATTTTTAAATTTTTAATAATCTTGAGTAAATATAAGTCTACTATTGTCTAGTATTTGGTAAATGCTAATGATGATATTATATATTTTGTTTTTATCGTATCCATGAATTAACAAACTAAAGATCATAGAAATGAAATAGATTTTGTTTATTCATGTGCATGAAAGAGTGTTCTTGCGCGTGAAAGTGCCGACGTTACTCTGACGTCATCGGCGATTCTCCTGGTTATTTCCGGTTTTCAATAATTTTATTCTTTATGTTTGTTCGCTATAACCGAGGGTTTTTCTATTGAATTTCGTACTTTGGAACTAGGAAAAGTGTTCCTTATAACCGAGTGTTCCTTACAACCGAGTTCCCTATAACCGAGGATTTTTACATTGAATAAAGAAGGAATTAGATCGGGGAATTGAAAACTGTACCTTATAACCGAGTGTTCCTTATATCCGAGTTCCTTATAAGTGAGGTTTACTGTATATTTCCACAATATACGCATGTTGACACAGAAATGCAATGTCTGAAAGGAAAATGTGCAGGTAGGCAACATTTTTGCAAATATAAACACTGAAAGATGATATACATGCATTAAGGGTTATCTAATCAACATACAAATACAAACATCCTTTAAATTTCAAAATTTGTTGTCAGGTGTTTCTCAATTCTTTGATTAAAAATGGTTGTCCATGTTCATGCATCCGTTATAATACCCCAAAAAAGTAATGGGGACAACTACACTGTAAGCCCACAAATAACCCAGAATTTAATATCCAGTTACATTACAGTACCACAGAAGAGGTGCGGTGTTTCATCAAGGTAACTTAAATGAAATTTTTTATATTTTTTACATTCAACGTCTTCAAAAAATGTAAGACTACGGGTATAACTTCAGACAGGTTAAATTAAGAAAAATCACAATCAATGGTACACATAAATATGATGTTTTTTTTTATATGGGAGACATGTAAGTCAGTTTAAGCAAGTCTTATCTCAAAGTAATGCTGTTTCTTAAACATGTACAAGAGATTCCCGGTCATTCAAGTAGCCAGTTGTAGGAACTGGTTTCACAGTTGAGGTGAGTCAACAATCTTTTAACATCAAACTTTGAGACTTGAAAGCTGTTTCATTCAGTTTATTTCAATTACCATCTTATACTCTCCAAAGACTCACTCAATGCATAGTTCTGACAGAAAAAAATTATATACTACCACTTTCCAGAGCAAAAGCAATAGGTTTTGTTGCAGGTACCTGAAAGAAAAAACAAATACACTAAAATGTCTCTGTAGAACACAGGGTATGCCCCCACTGTTTGTCAAAAATAAAGTGCAATAATTCTAATTCTGGCAGTCTTAATGGGGTTTTATTGTCTAAACAAACATTTTATGCACAGGATAAATTACTCTAGGCCATATACCTTTTTCAGCTACAGTCTGTTTCATTCGAACTGACAGGGCAGAGTTAGTCACTAACTTATGCAAATAATGGTAATCTAAAAAAAGACCAAAATAGGTTAAACAATATAACTGTTTACTTCCGTAATCTGCTGTTACTTTTAAAATTTAACTCTACATTTGTTACATGTACTACATATCATGCGCAATAATGTAGTGGACCATAGTGAAACAACCCCTCAGCAGGTAAAAAAAAGCACTTTATGGGCATAAAAAACAAACAAAAAAAACAACACTATTTAAAGGGAAGTTACTCTGTAATTAGCTAAAGGTTTCTCACGGAGAATCCCAGGGGCGTTCCCATAATATGTCCAATTTTTCAAACGGGCGTATAAAAAGGGCAATAATTCTTAGAAGAAATTATAGAAATTCGCAATCGACATTGCATCAACTAAAGGAAATTCTAAATATATAATTAGTTATCTACATCCCGATATGGAATGAATTATATGAGGTATTTACACCGAATTATGAAATATGAATGGGAAAGATGCAGAAACAAAAACATCAATTAGAACAAGAATTCCATTATGCATCAGTCTCGCATATTGAACGTATTTTAAATTGAGAAAAAAGAATCATAAAAGTGTATGATAACTAAAGGTGCTTTTAAGAAAACCGCTTTTCTCCAACATCTGATCTAAATAATAAATCTGTCTTTTTATATTGTTTAAGGCCTATTTGTATTCATATGTCGGTGTAACATGTCTGCCATGCTGTGTTGTTCTACAATACAGTCCGGCGCTTGCGGAGTGGAGTCAGTGCTGCGCCGGTAGTCGTTGGTTATTATGTTCAAGGGCCAAAATTCCGGAATGGAAGTGTCTTGTCTGATTTGGCTAGTTATTTAGCGATAATGTTTAGTTAAACATATTTTGTGGCCAAAATTGTGACCTCTAGAGTGTTAACAAGCTTTTCCTTTGATTTGACCTGGTGACCCTAGTTTTTGACCCCAGATGACCCAATATCAAACTCGTCCAAGATTTTATTGAAGGCATCATTCTGACCAAGTTTCATGAAGATTTGGCCAAAATTGTGACCTCTAGAGTGTTAACAAGCTTTTCCTTTGATTTGACCAGGTGAACTAGTTTTATATCCCAGATGACCCAATATCGAACTCGTCCAAGATTTTATTGAGGGTAACATTCTGACCAAGTTTCATTATGACTGGGCCAAAATTGTGACCTCTAGTGTGTTAACAGTCAAATTATTGACGACGACGACGGACGGACGGACGACGACTGACATAGGGCTATCACAAAAGCTCACCTTGAGCACTGTGTGCTCAGGTGAGCTAAAAATAGAGAATTCATTGCCAGATATACTTGGTAAAGATGTAGATGTATAAAAATACTTAAGGATTATAAATTATACATTCTTGGATTCTTTTTTCACTGGATACACCCATTCAATAACGTGAAAAAAGTGTGTGCAATCAGAAAAAGAAATAACTTGCTGTTAGTACTAGATTTTCATACTATGAACTGTCTTTCCAAGGGGCGTACATGTATATGTGTTTCTGCAAAAACAAACAACTGGTATCAGTGTCTTGCTTCTTTCATAAAAACATTGCATTTCAGCATGTAAAATGCAATATACACTAGAACGTTTTCAGGTGAGCTAAAAATCCAATGCATAGGCCTTGCACCTTCAGGACAAAAACAATTTACAATTTCTCCCCTTTATGTGTACTTAGAACATGAGCTCCCATAGGGCACAACCTCTACACCCATGGGGTATAACTTAAACAGCTTTGGTAAACGACCACAAGCCAATGTACAATACAAAATATGAAATGCTTGTGGTATTATACAAGAAGATATTTACTTTTATTCCACTATATACAGGTGTTGGCAAATACTTGAAAATGAACCCTCTCTTCAAATACCAATACATTTATATCATGATTCAGGTGCTTCTCGATGTTTTTATCCTCTCTAATATATTACATTATCTCATATACACTTTTTACTACAAATTAACAGGGCCATAGAAGTTGAAGTCTTCTGCGGATTAACAAATCTGGAAGCAAGATTTGTGGGAAGTGCGCATAACAAAAACTGCAACACCTTTAAACCAACTTTTCAGGTATTACTTAATGCATGTCAAATGATGACAGTGAACAAGTGTCTACAGTTACAATCCATTCCCATTAGTGGGTACTGAGATACCAGCTTACATACAAAACCTTGACCAACAATTTAGAAGTCAAAAAAGGGGCATAATTTTGTGAAAAAAGCGAAAAAAAAAAAAAGAAATCTGGAACCTGTGCAATATAAGTCAGTTTATCACAGTGAATAAGTGGTTACTGAGATACCAACTTACATCTAACAATTAACCAAATCGGGATGTCGACGCCGATGCACACGCAAACGCAAGGGCGAGTGCAATAACTCTACTATTCTTTGAAAAGTCAAGCTAAATATGGAAATTGCATTTTACCTTAAAAAAAATAAATTGATTGTAACTGCTATTCATAACTGTTTATTAAACAAATAATCAAGGCCTTTGAGTAGTTCATCGCCTGATATACCACGGATCGGAGTCCAGACGCGTAGGAATTGAACCACGAGTGCGTTAGCCCGATTGGTTAAATACTGAAGCATCTGATTGATGAACCATGGTAAATTAGAAATAAATCACAAGAAGGCCTTGATTGTTTTCAACCTGACATGCTAATAGACATACTGTAATAAATACTATGCTGGACTTCTTTCACCCAAGGAGTAATGTATCGGACGTCATGCTGCAATTTTTTTGTCATAACGGACGTCATAATGCTCTCATACTGGTTCGTGCAGAATATACATAGCTTGATTTCCTCCTTTGTTTACAGTGACCTTTTTGCCTATTTTTACTGCTGAAAATTGTAACCCCTTGAAACAAGTTCAGTTACAAAATATAGAGATTTATAACACTTATTATAAAAATTAAACATATCTCTGTTTTTCCCAATTTCATTGCGCTCATTCTCCCAATTCAGCGGGCATAGGCACTATTACTATTTCCAAAAAAAATCAAAACATCATTGCTTCAACTGGAAATCAAACTGAGTCAGGTTAGAATAAAATTTAAGTATCTTTCACATGTATTCTAATATCAAATTTATGCAAGAAAGGCAATAACTTTAAAGTTTGGAAGCCTGAAATGCCACTTTTAAAGCTGGCAATATAAGGTAAAGTGTATAAGATTTCGCAAATGTCCCAGTAATTTTTACCTTGAGAAATCATTCACTGGCTGATGTCCTCGTGGAAAGAAGCATGTGCCCGTTCCTTAGGACTGCTTGATGGAAAGGTATGAATTATCTGAAAAAAAATGAAACAAGAAGGTCATTGACCCAAAATCAGGGCACTTGTTTGGCCGTTTTGGGAGCGGAAATGGGCCTAATTCCACATCATAAAATAAGGTTTCTTTCTATAGTTAATGTGAAATTTAGCACCATAAATAGATTTAGAAATAAGCTTTCAATTTTTATCTTCCAATATGTGTGAAGTTACCTAAAAAAACAGAAGGGGTAGAGTTAGACATCTTTAAAATTACCGAGTCAGACCAAAAACCTGCTTTTTGCTGTCTCCCTACCTACCCACTTAAAATGCTGCACCCCAAAAGTGTTTTATCAAACAATGCTGGTCATATTTTTTTTCAGTTTGGCGGTATGACAAGTGCCGCATATATTTCAAGTAAGCAAATTAAAAAGTAAGAAAGTTAAAAGTTCATTCTTTTATACAACATGAAGATTTGTCTTATTTTTACAGAAGAAATAATCTGTAAAGAAACAATCATATATTCTACTGGTAAAAGTATATTTCCCCCCACCAAAAAAAAAATAGAAAAAAAAAAGAGCAGGGTCGGGAGACAGCAAACAAAGACTTTTTTTAATGTGGCCTTACATGTGGTGAAAGTTCTCTATTTCGCATTCATTCTTTACATTACATATTGTGGAAGAATTGTAGGTAGGTTTTACCCCAAGGTTATTTTCGAATGAAGTGTTTGAGTTAGAATTCTGCCTCATTAACTCCATTTACTTGAGGCACCCTAGAAACAAGAGCCTTGCGGTTGCTGACGCTCATCTGATTTATTGGTATAATAGAAAAAATGTCTCAAACATGATTTTCCAGAAAGGGGGATAATTCTTTCAAAAAGCAGGATGGAGTTGTTTCTTGATGTACAGAGTCAGCTTAAGATGGTGAACAACAGTTGCAAGTTTCAAGGCAATAGCTTTAACAGTTTAGCAGAAAAGTTTACATAAACATAAAACTTAACCAATAAATATGATATATTCTAAGTCCGAAAAAGGGGCCATAATTCTTGCAACAATCAAGACATAGTTATGTTTCTTCCTGTTCAGGGTAAGCTTATGACGGTGAACAAGTATTGCAAGTTTTAAAGCAATAGCTTTGATAGTTAATGAGAAAAGCTGACCTACACATAAAACTAATCCAAGAAATCTGATTTTCAAAGTCCAAAATGGGGCAATAATTCTTGCAAAAGGCAGGATAGAGTTTTGTTATTTAATGTATAGGGTCAGCTTATGATGGTGAACAACTGTTGCAAGTTTCAAAGCAATAACTTCTGATAGTTCAGGAGAAAAGTTGACCTAAACATAAAACTTAACCAAAAAATCTGATATTTTTAAGTCCAAAAGGGGCCAAAAGGCCGATAATTCTTGCAAGAATCAGGATAGAGTTTTGTTTCTTGCTGTCTGTACGTGGTCAGCTATTGATAGTGTACAAGTGTTGCAAGTTTCAAAGCAATATCTTTCATAGTTTAGGAGAAAAGCTGACATAAATATAAAACTATTAAACAACTTGTAACTCATATAAGTCAATTTCTAATCATTGGTAAATATTTCTTAGGAACAGATAAGTCAACAAAATTTAACACCATGAAAAAAAAAAAGAGATCACAGAGACATTTGCACCCACAATTGAGCCTTTATAGATGCCATACATAATGCATATTTATAAGCATTAACAGGAATTAAGCCAACTTTTTAACTTTTTTTCATATTTTTACAGTGATTCAAAAACTTACTTTCTGTGAAGGACGAGAACAAAACTCCTCTCCTGGCAGCAGCAATAGGCACAAATGGAGTTAAACAGGTACCTGCAATTTACAATTTACTTAGACATTAGACAGCAAAAAATCATATGAGAATATG
>NW_026462855.1:0-13071 GCF_021730395.1 Mercenaria mercenaria | reverse complement strand
ATTCAATGAGAAATCAAATATCTGGACAGCTGCATCATCATTTTCACAACAAACATTCCGTAATCACACCAGCATGTGTCTCACTTGCGTGAAAACAAGTGAATGAAGTATTGCCATGCAATTCAAAGTCCACTACTGGAAGCACCTAAATTTCTCTACTAAAGTTAGTAAAGTATAACATAATGAACTGATATCTGTCAATAATGTACAACAAAACACGGCACTATAAGTACAATAAGTTATGAAAAAACACTTGGACTAAAATTTGAAAATATAAAACCGTATAGTTGTTTTCATATAGCATTTTTAAGTGATTATTGAAAAATCCAAAACCCAATCCCAGGTAGAAATTATGATAGGTCAAAATACACCTAAAAATTGGAAGTAACATGCATGTTCAACCACAGAAAACTGGGCTTAGCTTCAATAACAACAATAATAATAACAACAATATATGCAGACAGTAAGTTCCACACAGACTTTAACCAGAATTTCCTATTTCCAAAAATGGGCATATATTGCCCAAAATCCATGTCAGAGTTATGGAACTTAATCCAGTAAGTTTGGTAATTGATCTAGACAAAGACAAAATCAGTTTCAAATCTATTTGCCTTTAAGTTACATGGGACTGTACTTGCATCCAAAACTTTAACCCAGACTTTCCAGGTCAAAAATGGGGGCTTAATTCGGCCAAAATGTAGGACAGAGTTATGGGACTTGGTGCTATCAACCAGTTTAATAAACCAAAAAATAAATTAGGTTTATGAATTAAAATCAAACAAGAGCACTGCCTTGCTGACGCTCATCTGATTTTTTTGTATAATAGAAATATTGACCTACCCATGATTTTCTAAGTCTAACAAGAGTGCCAGAATGACACAATATACGCCCGTCACAGCAAATATTTCTTTACACTAGCACCTTTATTTGCAAATGGAATTTTAAATTTGTGGTAGTAATTATTGTAACTCATTTTGTTTTTCTAAATCCACATAAAAACTCCTTACCAGGTAGAGATACCTTAAAATACCTTAAAATTGAAAGTAACATCTATGTTGTACCACAGAAAAGTGGTCTTGGTTTTTCCCTAAAGTCAGTTATAAAAAAGTTACAATAAAAGTTATTTATAGTAACCACTAAGGGAAGTTAATCTTAAAAAAAATAAAATAAAAAATAAAAAATAAAAAAATAAAAAATCCCCCCCAAAAAATTGTAAGTCCACAAAAAAATACACCTCAGAAGTGGATGTAACATGCATGTTGTACTACAGAAAAGTAGTATCGATTTTTCCCTACGACTAGTAATGAAAAAGTTACAATACAAGCTATTTATAAAAACAAAAAAGGGAAGTAATTCTAAAGAAGTGACCTGCGCATGACAATTCGTCTCATGATGGTGTACAACTGTGCCAAGTTATATCAAAATCCCTCCATCCATGAAGAAAGAAATGCTTCGAACAAAGCCATTCTTGTATCTGACTTTTGGCATCTAAGTGTGACTTTGACCTTAGACCTAGGGACCTGTTTCTTGTGCAAGACACTCCGTCTCGTGGTGGTGAACATATGTGCTAAGTTATATCAAAATCCCTCCATGCATGAAGAAGAAATCCTCCTGACTAAGTTTTCATTCTTGTATCCTTTGACCTCTAAGTGTGACCTTGACCTTAGACCTAGGGACCTGGTTCTTGCGCATGACACTCCATCTCATGATGGTGAACAATTGTGCCAAGTTACATCAAAATCCCTCCATGCATTAAGAAGATATGCTCCGGACAAAGTCATTCTTGAATTTGATATTTGTTCTCTAAGTGTGACCTTGACCTTAGACCTAGGGACCTGGTTCTTGCGTACGACACTCCATCTCATGCTGGTTAATAATTGTGCCAAGTTTCATCAAAATCCCTCCATGCATGAAGAAGATATGCTCCGGACAAAGTCATTCTTGAATTTGACATTTGACCTCTAAGTGTGACCTTGACATTAGACCTAGGGACCAGGTTCTTGCGCATGACACTCCGTCTCATGATGGTGAACAACTGTACCAAGTTTCATCAAAATCCCTCCATGCAGGAAGAAGATATGCTCCGGACAAAGTCTGTGGACGCCGCCCGCCCGCCCAACCGCCCGCCAGGGGCGTTCCCATAATACGTCCCTTTTTTTAAACGGGCGTATAAAAAGGGCCACTATTCTTGCAAATAGCAGGATAGAGTTATGTTTCTTGATATACAGCGTCCGCTTATGATGGTGAAAAACTGTTGCAATAGCTTTGATAGTTTATGAGAAAAGCTGACTTAAACATAATACTTAGTTATATCCAGAAATCAAAGATTACAAAAGTAAGTACAAAAGGGGCATAATTCTGTCAAAAATACGAGTTATGGGGTATGTAACCACACATGCAGATGATGATTATAAAGAACTAATTTTAAAAAACAAGTCATTATCTTTTAAAGTACCAAAGATATGTCTATTAATAAAGCTTTCGAAACAAATTAACATGAAAATAATTCCAAGTATAACTCCTTTGTGACTTTGACCTTGGGTATAATGGGCCCAGCCCCTGCATATACTATGTTTGTATGCTGGACAATGAGAACTTACAGTAAGATAAACAAAAGTAACAAAGTTATGACAGTAAAACATAGGTTGCCGAAAAACTTTAAACCTTAAAAATAACCGAAGTATAACACCTTGGTGACCTTGACCTTGACCTCAGCCCCTATACATACTTTGTTTGCATACTGGACAATGTTTATGTGAAGTTACAGAAAGATATAAGCAATAGTAGAAAAAGAAAGGTTGCTGAAAAACTTTAACCTTAAAAATAACCTAAGTATAAGACCTTGGTGACCTTGACCTTGGGTATAATTGACTCAGCCCCTACACATACATTGTTTGTATACTGGACAATGTTTGTGTGAAGTTAAAATAAGATATAAGCAATAGTAACAAAGATATGACAGAAAAACAAAGGTTGCCGAAAAACTTTAACCAAGAAGGGTCACGTCAGGTAAACAGTTACCCGAGAGCCGGATATTCCGATCTGCACCTACAGCCAGTGATAGAATCTTTTTCTTGCATATCATATTATACAAAAAATGTAAACAAGAGGGCCATGTACTTAAGTACTTTATCGCTGTAATTTAACGCACTGTACATTCGGATTTTAAAATAAAATATAAATATTTCCCAATCAATGTGTTCAATACTTGGTGACACTCCATTAACAACCAAACCCCAACGTGGTTATAGATGTTTAAACTTAATTGTATTAGTCAAGATCAAAATTTTCAGGTCATGTCCGTCTGACCGACGACTTTCCGGAAGTCTGCTTTAATAATAGGTTCTTCACCGTCTACATCACAATTTGGCTTAAATAATATTCTTACATGATTGAAAATATATTAGGTTTGACTACATGTGTAACTGCAAAATTATGTCAGTTTGACAAGTGACATAATACAGCAAATCCTTATAAGTGCGTATGTTAAAATATATGTGTTAGTTTTTTAAAAAATTATACATGACAAAATTATTGACTTTATTATTACCATTTATTCATCTTTCATTTTTATGATATCTGATTTTAACCTGCTTTTAAAACTTTTGAGTAAATGGCCGACAATGTGAAGATGCCTTAATAGTTAACTGTAATAATAGAAGTTAGAAAATACACATCCTAAAACAGATCCAATTTCAAATATAACAAAATCCCTTTTCTTAACATGATGATGGTCAGAATCACTGGCACCGCAACAGGCAGACAATGAATTCCTCTGTAGATGTTACGCCCTACTCCTAAGTATTCTATCAGAACCAAGATCATGACTGGGAAAATATACCTACCCATTTCAATTGCGCATTTCATATCTAAAACGCGCTGTTCGGTATATGTGTCCTACTGATACTGAACAAGTGGTAATTCACCTTTCATTGGGTACCGGTCACATTTTTCCATTATTTCTTACAAAAGAGAAAAACTACACAAAGGTTATTCTTTTTCAATGTTAAAAAAAAGACACTTTGTTATAGGGCTGGGTATCGCCTTGAAAACAAGAGCTGTCCGTAAGACAGCCAAGCTCGACTATTCGAAATATTGTCACAGAAGCAGGAAATTATTACCCAAAATGTTAAATATCAAAAGAATGAGTTATGGGACTTGATGCTATCAACTAGTTTTATAACCCCGAAGAAACATGTTAAGTTTCAATTCCATATCTGCATTAGTTTTGGAGATGGTAACTTGCATGTAAAACTTTAACCCAAAATGTTAAATATCAAAAGAATTTTAAGTCCAAAAGGGGGCATAATTTGCTCAAAATACATGTTAGAGTTATGGAACTTTACCCAGTGAGGTTGGTAATTGACCTAAAAAAAGAATAAATAAGTTTCAAAGCTATATGCCTTTTGGTAATAGCTGTATGTACTTGCACGCATAACGTTAACCAGGATTTTCTACGTCCAAAAGGGGCATAATTTGCCCAAAATACACGTCAGAGTTATGGCACTTGATTCTATCAACTAGTTTTATAACCCCAAAGACACATGTGAAGTTTCAATTCAATATCTGCATTTGTTTTGGAGATGGTAACTTGCATGTAAAACTTTAACCAGGATAAAGTCCAAAAGGGGGCATAATTTGCCCAAAATACATGTCAGAGTTATGTGACTTGACCCAGTGAGGTAGGTTATTGATCTAGAAAAAGAAAAAATAAGTTTCAAATCTATATGCCTTTTAGTAATAGATGTAAGTACTTGCACGCAAAACTTTAACCAGAATTTTCTAAGTACAAAAGGGGGCATAATTTGGCAAAAATGAAGGTCAGAGTTATGGGACTTGATGCTATCAACTAGTTTTATAACCCCGAAGACACATGTGAAGTTTCAATTCAATATCTGCATTAGTTTTGGAGATAGTAACTTGCATGTAAAACTTTAACCATAATTTTCCAAGTCCAAAAGGGGGCATAATTTGCTCAAAATACATGTTAGAGTTATGGAACTTTACCCAGTGAGGTTGGTAATTGACCTAGAAAAAGAATAAATAAGTTTCAAAGCTATATGCCTTTAAATGATAGGTGTATGTACTTGCATGCAAAAACTTAACCAAGGTGTGACGCCGACGCCAGGGTGAGTAGAATAGCTAGACTATTCTTTGAATAGTCGATAAAAATACAGCGGTATACCACGGTCTTTTTCCTAATTACCGCGGTATATACCAGGCTATACCACCATATTTTTCGTAAGACTTACAGCTATGGTTGTGGTCATAATAATATTGAAAAACCCTTCAGAAATACTTAATTTATTATAAGCAACAACGAAGACTAGTTACTTGACTAGAATTAAAGAAAGCAAGAGATCACAGAGTGATCTTGTCGCCCACCAATGTGCCATATTTGAGTGTTCCAAATTTTAAGACTTACTGACTAGCTCAAGGTCAAATTTCATTTCCGTACACAACACTGTGCATGTGGTCCAAATTCGAAAGCTGTAGCTTGAGAAATGTTAAAGTAGGTCAATAGATCAATTTCAAGGACAAAGTTCTTTGTACACAAAACTATGCATGTGCATCAAGTTTGAAGGCTGTAGTTTGAGAAATTTGAAAGTCGGTCACTAGGTCAATCTTAAGATCAAAATTTATTTCGGTACACAATACTATGCAAGTGGACCAAATTTAAAGGATGTAGCTTGAGAAATGTGAAAGTAGGTCACTAGGTCAAAATCAAGGTCAAATTACACTTCAGAACACAAATCTATGCATGTGGTCCAAATTTAAAACCTGTACCTTCAAAAACGTGAAAGTAGGTCACTAGGTCAATTTTAAGGTCAAAGTACATTTCGGTACATAAAACTATGCAAGTTGTCCAAATTTGAAGGCTGTAACTCGAGAAATGTGAAAGAAGGTCACTAGGTCATAATCAAGGTCAAGTTTTATTTCGGAACACATGTTGTCCAAATTTAGGCCTGTACCTTCAAAAATGTGAAAGTAGGTCACTAGGTCAATGTAAAGGTCAAAGTTTGTTTCGGAACACGAAACTATGCATGTGGTCCAAATTTGAAGCCCGTACCTTCAACAAAGTGAAAATAGGTTACTAGGTCAATGTCAAGGTCAAAGTTTTTTTAATGCACAAAACTATGCATGTGGTCCAAATTTGAAGGCTGTAGCTACAGAAATGTGAAAGTAGGTCACTAGGTCAAAATCAAGGTCAACTCATGTCAAGGTTCATCTTGCCACTCAAAAGCATTTGAATGTTGTAGGTTATTGACAAGAAGATTTTAAAAGCTTTTCCCTATATAAGTCTATATCAACCATGTCACCCACAGGACCGGGCCATATTTGACCCTAGGGGGATAATTTGAACAAACTTGGTAGAGAACCACTAGATGATGCTACATTACAAATGCCAAAGCCCTAGGCTTTGTAGTTTGGACAAGAAGATTTTCAAAGTTTTCCCTATATGTCTTTGTAAATCATGTGACCCCCGGTGCGGGGCCATATTTGACCCTAGGGGGATAATTTGAACAATCTTAGTAGAAGACCACCAGATGATGTCACATACAAAATATCAAAGCCCTAGGCCCTGTGGTTTTGAACAAGGATTTTTTCAAAGTTTTTCCATATATAAGTCTATATAAACCATGTGACCTCCAGGGCGGGGCCATATTAGTCCCCAGGGAAATGATTTGAATAATAATGGTACAGGAGCACTAGATGATGCTTCATACCAAATATCAAATCTCTAGGCTCTGTGGTTTTGAACAAGAAGATTTTCAAAGTTTTTCCCTATATAAATCTATGTAAATTATAGAAATAAACAAAGGGCCATAACTCACTAAAAAAATGTTGAACCAGTCTGATTTTCAGGGGGACACAACTAGGGTACAAATACATCATTCTGACAAAGTTTGGTCAAAATCCCCCTATGTAGTTTCTGAGGAGATGCGATAACAAGAAATTGTTAACTGACGGAAGGACAGACGACGGACCACGGACGCAGAGTGATTTGAATAGCCTACCATCTGATGATGGTGGGCTAAAAATACACTGGAATACTAACTTGACTAATGACTAGTTAAATTAATGACCCTTAGTATTTTTTACCAGCGTGTATTCGTCGGAAGACGCCATATTGTCTCTAGGAAAGCACTGGGTCACGTGCGCTTGTTTGAAGTTCGATTCGTGCACCCGTTTGATAAACCAGTAACGTTTACAAATAGTATGAAGGCTTCCTCAGATTGCTTTCAAACAAAAAAATGATAAATTTCGACTCAACATTTTCCATACTACTTATTTCCTTTTTAATACGTGCAAATACATACTGGGATATTTTAAACTATCATCATTTAAATAAGAAGTCGGGACTCGCCGAATTTACCAGACTCAAAGTAAAAGCAAGTGCGGCCATGACGTCATCCATCTATACGGAATAATCTTGAGGTTTTCAAAGGTTTTGATTGGGGATCACGCGGTCGATAATACATGTTCAATTGCACCATTGGGTGGTTATTTTTGGAAATCGGAAAATCATGCATGGTGTCAATAGCTGTTACGAAAGGCTACATAGACAATGTAAATTAAATTAAACAGAAGTAGGGATAATGTTGATAAAATACCGGTATTCCCTGATGGTACCGCGGTATCATACCACGGTTGCCGGTATACCGCTGATGTGAAAAATTATGGCAGTCGTTGTTTAAATACACGTGTATGCTAGTATGTGTATATGCAGCATAAATGGTGCCTTCTGCACAGTAAATGGGCCAATCTTTTCAAAAAAACATGTAACTGCATTTTATTTATAGAGGAACATCTGTTTAAAGTTCTGTTAAAACTGTATTCAATGTGTCTTATTAGTATTCAAATGCTGCAGTAAAAAAAAATTCACATAATCAACCAAAAAAAATTTGAAAGCCATTTTATGGCTGAAAATTGGCCATTTTTTCATATAATGCGTTAGCATTTGATTTTTACACTTTACAAGAAATGCTACAGTAAAAAAATAAAAAAAGCTTGATTTGAATACCTTTAAACAGATAATTTTATTACCTTTACAAGAGATCACAGAGTTATCTTGGCACCCACCAATGTACCATTTTTGAGTGTTCCAAATTTCAAGACTTATTGACTAGCTCAAGGTCAAATTTCATTTCCGTACACAACACTGTGCATGTGGTCCATGCATGTGGTCCAAATTTGAAAGCTGTACCTTAAGAAATGTGAAAGTAGGTCATTTAAGATCAAATTCAAGGACAAAGTTCTTTGCACACAAAATTATGCATGTGCATCAAGTTTGAAGGCTGTCGTTTGAGAAATCTGAAAGTAGGTCACTAGGTCAATCTTAAGGTAAAAGTTCATTTCGGTACACAAAACTATGCAAGTGGTCCAAATTTGAAGGCTTCAGCTTGAGAAATATAAAAGTAGGTCACTAGGTCAAAGTCAAAGTCAAATTTCACTTCAGAACACAAATTTATGCATGTGGTCCAAATTCGAAGCCTGTACCTTCAAAAATGTGAAAGTAGGCCACTAGGTCAATATCAAGGTCAAAGTTTGTTTCGGTACACAATCCTGTGCATGTGGTCTAAATTTGAAGCCTGTAGCTACAGAAATGTGAAAGTAGGTCACTAGGTCAGTCTTAAGGTCAAAGTTCTTTTCGGTACATAAAACAATGCAAGTTGTCTAAATTTGAAGGCTGTAGCTCGAGAAATGTGAAAGTAGGTCACTAGGTCAATGTCAAGGTAAAAGTTTATTTCGGTACACAAAACTATGCGTGTGGTCCAAATTTGAAGGATGTAGCTTGAGAAATGTGAAAATAGGTCACTAGGTCAATATCAAGGTCAAATTTTATTTCGGAACACGAAACTATGCATGTGGTCCAAATTTGAAGCCTGTACCTTCACAAATGTAAAAGTAGTACACTAGGTCAATGTCAAGGTCAAAGTATTTTTCGGTGCACAAAACTATGCATGTGGTCCAAATTTGAAGGCTGTAGCTACAGAAATGTGAAAGTATGTCACTAGGCCAAAAACAAGGTCAACTCATGTCAAGGTTCATCTTGCCACTCAAAACCATACATGTGGTCCAAATTTGAATGTTGTAGGTTATTGACAAGAAAATTTGAAAAGCTTTTGCCTATATAAGTCTATATGAACCATGTGACCCCCAGGGCGGGGCCATACTTGATCCCAGGGATAATCTGAACAATCTTGGTAGAGGACCACTAGATGATGCTTCATACCAAATATCAAAGCCCTAGGCCCTGTTGTTTTGAACAAGAATATTTTTAAAGTTTTTCCCTATATAAATCTATGTAAATTATAAAAATAAACAAAGGGCCATAACTCACTCAAAAATTGTTGAACCAGTCTGATTTTCAGGCGAACACAACTAGGGTACCATAACATCATTCTGACAAAGTTTGGTCAAAATTTCCCTGGTAGTTTCTGAGAAGATGCGATAACGAGAAATTGTTAACTGACGGAAGGACTGACGGACGGACGGACGACGGACCACGGACGCAGAGTGATTTGAATAGCCCACCATCTGATGATGGTGGGCTAAAAAGGATGTATAACATTGATGATCACTAAAGCCGTTACATTTTTTTTGAATATGATAATAAAATGTGACTCGTGTAACACCACTGTTTTTAACAAAAATGCTAAATTTTGAATTGAGCACAAAATGTCTTAATTTTACATATTCAAAATAATTTTCTTGCTCACTGTCTTACTATGTATTTGTAGAATACGAAAAAAATGCTTGCAGCTCTTATCAATGGACATTTTAGTAAAAAAGTCCATTTTACCACCCAAAAAACCATTTGCGTGAAAAAAAAGTGTAACGTCCGTCCCCCGCTATTATTTTGTAATTGAATACGAATATATTGATATTAATTACTTTCATATATGCTTAATGAAATACCTATCATGAAAAAATGAAAAATAAATAGCTCTGCAGCCTTGCTGGGAAAAAAATGACGAAATATCAGAAGTCATGTGTAACGTCCGTTCCCCTATATATGCTTTTATTAATCTTGTACAAAATGCAGTGTTTTCATGTTTTGATGGTAATATCTGACACTATTATTTCACAAGAGTATGTAAAAAGTATGAAATTATCAAAAACAATGTTGGAAAAACAGAGGCTGATAAGATAATGTGCTATTCTTATGAAACTTTTATTAATGAAAAGTAAATGTATTACTCCCAGCTGCTATTCTTAAGCTCACTTAGTATGTATCATGTCTATTGAATTTGTTGCCTTTTAGGTTCGGTCGATATGTTTACTTATCGACCTGATAAAAGGGCGCAGTCAATATCGCTTTTATCAGGTCAATAAATCCACATATCAACCTCAATAAAAGGCAGTAATTGTAAACTATATATGATATCAGGGCTCTAGAAATTTTGTCTTGGCGTAGGATTATTTATTGATCATAATTCTTGCAGATGAGTATAAATTGACTAGGAGTAATTTTAATCCTGAAAATTTGTAAATGAGAGAAAAAAACAGAAATCAGTTTTTTAACTTACTTATTTGGTGTAACATCAACAACTTTGTTTGGAGTTAAGTTTCAATTCAGTATTCAAGCCTTTGCTTCTTCTCCATTGGCCTGCTTTGGCTTCACACTCACTGCCAAATCAAATAGATTATTCAATCAGGTTTTTTTTTCGGCCGTTTTTATAGCCGTTATTTGGCTATATTCCCAATGTCAAAAAGTGTTGTGTTTTTTTTCTACATTCTGAAAAAATGGGAATCATATTTTGCTGGTTAAAATAATGGGTAGCACGTTCTTTCACTACATACATTCTTAGAGACATGTTGTTCTTTACTCCACACCGGAAGTTGATATTCTAAATCGACACTGCTTTAAAATACACTACCTTACCATCATTATTAATTCCCAACAATTTGATTTACGAACGTATTTAGTGTATAATTATAGTTTAACCTAAATTTATAGAGTACCATTCAATGCCTGTGTACATTCAATGTGGCAGAAGGAATGCCGATCGTGCTCTGTTATGTAAAGCATCCAGACGATTCAGATTTTGTTTACACTAGTAAGAAGTCATTGCATGCGTTTCTGTAATTTCATGTACGTTTTTATATGCTAAAAAATCAACAGACATGCGTATATGCATTATTTACGCATTTTATCTGGAGCCCTGTGATCTGTTAATTACTGTGTGTGCTATACCTGTTTTTTTGTTTTTTTAAATTCTTTAATATCTTACTCCTGTATTGAGATGTACATCTGCAACAGAAATGATGTAAATTGCAAATTGTTTTTACTTAACAATTCATGTATTTATTTGCAACAAATACCGCTTTTTGTAAATTTTGATTTACAGGAATAAAAGTATATCTTCGGACTCTAATATGTGTATGAATTACAAATCATTTGCGTTTCTGAACATAACTGATATGTGGTGTTAAAGTAAAGTGCTAGATTTTTACATGTAACAACTTTTTCAAGTTTTTTGTGCAAAATTGTCCGCAGTTAATTGCATTTTTTTTGGCATTTCATCTATTTTGATATGACTTATTCATCCAATGTAAAAAAGCATTTACAAAGTTTCTTGAAAGAGATTACGAAGCAATTCAATAAAAATTTAGCCTCATTCAAATACACGGAACCTTCAATTTGGAAAACAGTGCATAATTTCTAATCTGCACATTTTTAACTCTTGAAAATCATACATAGAGGATATTACATGAGTGTCTTTCAATATTTAAAACAGAAAAGGGTTCAATGGCTTTCTGTTGCTCAAAACTTGTGCGCCAATACATTTATTCTATATATTTAGGGCTAATACTTTGTTTCTAGTGCAGATATATGAACATTTTTTTACAACTTACATTTCTCTATAATGTTGTGAGAGCACAGTAAAGGTATACATTTATGTACCAGCGCAGTAATTTAGAGCATTAGAAAGCCATTGAACCCTTTTTTTGTCTTAAACTTAGCATTAGAACGTATTTTTTTTTTTTGGACTTCAACAATTATGCGTCATAAAATATGAAAAGGGGACATATTGTTACCGAAACTAAAGGCAATCAAGTTGTTTCTATTTTAATTTGTATTATATGGTATGCTTAATAAATGGACCAAGTTTGAAGGAAACATCTTCATTATTTTTCAAGAAATATTAGTTTTTATATCGAAATCCCGATCGGTCAATGTGACCAGCCTGATTAATTTTATTCAACGAGTTTTATAAATTCAATGTGGAAAGTCACAAAATTTTGTAATATTTATTTTTTTTATCACATGTTAGCCTTTCCTGTCGAAACATTAAAAATTCACTGTTTCCAGCCTTCTTTGTTAATAGGAGAATGATTCGGTTCGTGTTAGAATGCTATACTTATCATCTCTTTCTTCATTTTATGTTAATCATGTTTACCTTTGTTATTCATAGCTGGTTGTAAACAGGTAAAAGCTCCATGAGCTTATGTTTACTATATATGTTGCCTTCGTTACGACTCAAAATAAATATCATCTCATCTTACCTTATCTTATCTCATCTGTTGTTGCCTACTGACATTTTACTGACCAAGCAGGGGCCACTATCTCGAACGTACCTTAAGTCCTAAAATGTTCGTAAAGGGTTCGTAAGGTGTTCGTAGCAGATATTTTCTCTATCTCGAAAGCCTCGTAATTTACGACACTTCGTAAATGTCCTCGTAAGTTAAAGCTAACAAATCCACCCTTTAACGTTCTCGTAGTGTATAAAAACTTATGTATGTCTGTCTTGTATGTCTGTCTGTCTGAAGGTGAATATGTTTCTTTCTTATTGTTCCACGCTGAAACTGTTGTAAAAATATTTACTGAAGTTGTCATTCCGCTCGTTTGTGTCAACGAACATGAATATATTTCATGTAGATGAATAAATTTAGTGCTTTCAGTCCGTTTTTATAGATAAAACGCACAGTTTTTTTTTATTTCACAGAGAAGAAAATACATTAACGTTTATCCGTTTGTTCATCAGGGCTATCGTTTAAACGGTTTGTCAGATTTGCATGGCATTTTAATTGTTAGGACTGTGCTTTAGCTCAAACGGCCCG
>NW_026462854.1:0-72958 GCF_021730395.1 Mercenaria mercenaria | reverse complement strand
CACAAAATATGCGCGTGAAAATGGAGGTAGGGAAAATTTAAGACAATACAGTGAAAACGAAGTCGGAGATCCCCGTATTTTTTTTCGGCCATTTTATATATAAGTATGTCGTAAGCCAAACTTGGATCTAGGCAGATCCGGAATCGGTCTTAACTAAACTAGAATTCTAGTTCGGCCTAGACCAAACTAGAGTTATAGTTTGTAATATTTGTGAGTATTCTTTGGATGAGCTGATCTTAATTTGGAACATTAAAATGGTGAATTAAATTTACTGTAGGCACAGAGATGGTCTTCACTAAAACATTTACCTGAAGGCCTGGTACTAGCGGTCGATGTGAACAGTTGTCTGCTGAATCTTGCAAAAAGTAAACCTGCAAAGTCGATTTTTGATCTCAGAACACATAAGCAAAACTTCTGATTTTATATTTGAGCTTTACGGAAGACTCTTGTACATCTGTCACACGGATTGTCTTAAATCATAGTTTGCTAGTGTTTCGCTGTCGTTGGCCTTAAAAAGAATTATTAAAACTGGTGTCTAGGGCATTCCATAAGCTTTACAATGCCACCTTGATCACAAAACTGTAATGTATAATATATCCATTGTTTAAAACATGTTAAACTTAAGCTGCAAAGCTGATTTATGATCACAAGACACAATGAAAAAGAACACACACAAATTAGAATTTACACATACAAATCATCTGATTTTATATGTGAGCTTTACAAAAGACTACTGTACATTTTTCTAATTGTTTTCTTTATCGTAATTTTCACTGTCGCTTTTTTTTAAATTATACAGAAAATATTAATACCTGTCTAAAGGTTACGGTGGCATAGAGGGGACATAGGAAATATTTTATTTAACACGTGCGCACTATGTGAACGTGATAGCTATTACGTGCGAACGTGATAAATAAAATATTTCCTATGCAAACGTGATAGCTAACACGTGCGAACGTGATAGTTATCACGTGTGCACGTGTTAATTAACACGTTCGCACGTGTTAGCTAACACGTGCGCACGTGATAAATAAAATATTTCCTATGTCACCTCTATGCCACCGTAGATTTGTGATCTCAACATATAATGAAATACATGTAGAACACAATAAATTAGAACGTTACACATGTTGTATACAGACAAGCTCCTATATGCTACGATAATGTGATTAGAATGTTACACATTTCGTACATGACTGACATTGTGAAGCATATGTTCAGTCACAGTGTACAGCTTACACGTGTATTTTCATGTTACTTGCTTAGATACTGAAGTAAAATAACCAGCAAAATGTTTGATTCTTTATTTGAGCTTTACAAAAGACTCAAATACATATTTCTAACAGTTTTTTATTATCCTAAATTATATGGAAAATATTTATACTCGTGTCAAGGTAGTATCATTAGCTCTACTATGACAACCTTATCATAAAGCTAATTTGTTTGTTTAAGTGATAGTGGCTTATGGTCATGACACTGTTGATGAACCCAGGTAGCAGATTTTACGGAGTTATCCTAACTTCATTGATAACTGATTCTATATTTGACCATATTGTTAGTAAACATTGAAGGGTAATGAGGTAATTACAATATCTTCCAATTTTTGATAGAAAAACTGTCTTATATGGGTAATATATAATATGCTGCTTTTTGCATATAATCTTGGCATTTAAGAACCACGGGTTTGTTTATGCTCATTATACTCAGAATTACATTCATTTATTGATGTATATTGCGCAGCAAATTCAAATTAATTCATCCGCTTCAGATAATGCAATGAAATGCAAGACAACCCGCATTTAATGATGAATATT
Organism: Mercenaria mercenaria; assembly: GCF_021730395.1. Lineage (NCBI taxonomy): Eukaryota > Metazoa > Mollusca > Bivalvia > Venerida > Veneridae > Mercenaria > Mercenaria mercenaria. The sequence continues at coordinate 71,144 of NW_026462854.1, read as the reverse complement.
ATATTTCAGATGTTGAAGAATCAATCCAAAAGCAAAACTGGCAAGCGCCTGTTTCGAAATTTATAGTTTTGGTCAATCCGATTTATCCTAGAGTGTACTTCGAAGCCACATACATATTGAAGGAAAATATCTAATGTACATCTCTATTTTCTATCTCTCATATTTACATGCCGGATCATTTTCATATCGAAAATGTATCGTGCGCAGATGTCATTAACCGTTAATTAATGGAATAATTATTATAAACTTGAATTTCGCAAAGAAAACAGAACTTTGACTAGCAACAAGTAAAGAATGGAATAGTAGAACACCCAACACCGCTCCCCGCTACCTCTCTACTAAATCTGACCGCAGCATTCACCATCCGAACCACTTTGATAATTTCAAAAACTCAATTCAAAGAATCAGTTGAAATTAATAATACAAATTTTAAGATGATTATTATGTTTTGAATAGGAAATGGATTCTTACCTATTTGGGTGTAATTGGATACAAGATCAAAGGCTGGACTTTGTAAATGGAAAAATTTTATTTTCAATTTCGACTTTTAATCATATTACAAGTATCATAATTATAAGCTAATTGTTGCAGGTGGTAAGTTCTGTGCGATCATATTAGGAAATCAAACAAAAACTTTTCATTCATGGAAAATATCAAATTAATATTTTCATCATCTTTGTTATAATAACTTAAATTTGTCGAGATCAAAATTGCTGAAAAATGGTTTATTGCCTTTTCATTATGAATCCAAAGGCCAAGGTTAAAGTATCTCAGCTGTGGGTTTGCAAAGACTACATAAACTTCCCTTTGTCTTGCCGTGGATATTAACTATGAAACAAACTAATTATTGATCGAACAGATTGAAATGCAGTATAACTCTAACGTTATTCATATATGCTATATCTTTCACTGACAATCGCGAATCCTGTTCGACCACAGTTTTTACAGCAGCGATGTTTGCCTTTGTAACAGAGAGTTTAGGCCTACAAGAACGGGTATCATCTTAGACAGTTAATTTCCAAGCTTTAACCAGCCCAAATACTGTGCGCGTTGAAATGGCCTAAGGTCTATTTATACCATATCTGCTTTGAATCTATATCAAGCCTAATTCGGCATTTAATATAGCTACTAATTTCATTCTTTTTGTCCATTTTACCATGTGACAAGTAAATTAGTCAGTGTATATGACTAAATGAATTTCAATTTGAAATAACTTGGTCATTTGAAAAGCAATTTGCACAAAAAAACGGATATCGATAGCTATTGGATACACCATTCAAGTGCAATGAATCATGTTAAAAATATCTGGGATAAAACTATGGACGAACATTAGTGACAAAACTTTTTACAAGACTGAATGTCTTGTCATGTCTCCATTCGCACCAGCAGATGCTTATAAAAGCATCACTATGTTCTATGAGTAATCATTGAGTTATAATATACTTTAACGATATGTGATACGATTGCATGGTGAATCACAAAAGTCAGATAAAACAGTAGAATCGAAAATGAAATAATGAACACAAGATGGAACTTGTTTCGGTACGATATCACTACTGTGCGGATTTATGAATCAAATTATATAATAAACAATCAATATGTCTTGAACTATGGATAAAATAGCAATAAACAATAACAACAACAAAACAACAAAAATCGTTGCTTTATATATACAACTCTTCGCTAAATTACAACAAAGTGTAAGTCGATGTTAAGATAACGCAAACACATTCTATGTCAAAGTAAGTTTTTTTCTTCATTTTATCATTCAAACACAAAACCTCCCATATCTTAACTTTAACCTTTACTAAACTGTTAAATGATTTACAACCATGCATGTAGCGTTAATGTATTTCAGCACGTTCGGATCAAAATATATTCTGCATATTTAATCTCCCGCCGTGGAGGAGGAATTATAGGAATGGTCTGCGTCCGTCCTTCCGTCCGTAACAAAATCGTGTCCGGTCCATATCTCCTAAACCCCTTGAAGGATTTTCATGAAACTTGGGTCAAATGATTACTTCATCAAGACGATGTGCAGAACCCATGAGTCAGCCTTGTCGGTTCAAGGTCAAGGTCACAACTCAAGGTCAAAGGTTTGAGCCTGCCATTTTGTGTCCGCTCTATATCTCCTAAACCCCTTGAAGGAATTTTATAAAACTTGGGTCAAATGATCACCTCATCAAGACGATGTGCAGAACCCATGAGTCAGCCATGCCAGCTCAAGGTCAAGGTCACAACTCAAGGTCAAAGGTTTGAGCCTTCCATTTTGTGTCCGCTCTATATCTCCTAAACCCTTTGAAGGATTTTCATCAAACTTGGGTCAAACAATCACCTCATCAAGGCGATGTGCAGAACTTATGAGTCAGCCATGTCGGCTCAAGGTTAAGGTCTCAACTGAAGGTCAAAGGTTTAAGCCTTCCATTTCGTGCCCGCTCTATATCTCCTAAACCCCTTGAAGGAATTTTATAAAACTTGGGTCAAATGATTACCTCATCAGAACGATGTGCAGAAATTATGACTCAACCATGCCAGCTCAAGGTAAAGGTCACAACTAAGGGTCGAAGGTTTGAGCCTTCCATATGGTGTCCACTGTATCTCCTTAACCCCTTGAAGGATTTTCATCAAACTTGGGTCAAATGATCACCTCATCCAGAACTCATGAGTCAGCCATGTCAACTCAAGGTCAAGGTCACAACTGAAGGTCAAAGGTTTCAGCTCTGTATCTCCTAAACCCCTTGAAGGATTTTCATGAAACTTTGGTCAAATGATCACCTCATCAAGATGTTGTGCAGAATTCATGAGTCAGCCATGTCAGTTCAAGGTCAAGGTCACAGCTAAAATCAAAGGTTTTCCCTTTCACTATCTATAGCAGTGGCGGGGGATTTAGCTGTCTTTCAGACTGCCTTGTTTTTCATAATATGCTTAGAAAATTCTTCAAAACAAAAAGATGTACGTGACTTTTTGCAAGACTGATTTAATAAATGTGGACCTTATAATATTAATCTGTGGAAATTTCACGGATTTGATTGCATTTTCGTGGAGAGATTTTTTTTCTATAACGTAAACTTAAATGAAACTTCTCATACTCGTAAATAAGCATCTCGTCTTTAATACAGTGAAATGAAATGTGTAGAGTTCCAGCTGATTTTAGGATATCATTTGGAACTATTTAATTTGTCAAAATTTAGGATAACATGATTTATTTTAAGAACGACAGTTTCGCTGCAGTTTGATAAATCTAATCACGGTTTGCCTTTAATTCATAAATGATTTTAGTTTCCATGCTTTATTCCACATTACCTGTATACAAACAAAAAAACCCAAAAAAAACGAAAATTACTTCCGATTACCAAAACATGAAGAGCTACCTTAAATAAAAGAAATTGATGCACATTTATTATAAACGCAACAGAGAAGAGAGTGGTAAACATGACCATGAACTACATCATCCTTAAAGTAAGATTAGATGTTAATTAATGTTGACATAGGTTATTTTAATATAACATATACTATTGCCAATTCCTAGTTAAGATACATACACATTATATATCTTATGTATCTAAATGTATTCAAATCATATATTCGAACACAAGATTACACAAAATCACATATAATCTTTCTGCACCTTTTATCATTGAATACAATAGGGTTATTTTATTACATATTCTTTTCTTTTTTCGCTTGAGTTACAATTGTACTGGTGTAACGGTCAGTTTTTTCCTAGTCAGTTCTCCCCCCGCTCCCCAACTCTAGTCAATCCCCTCCCTCAGCTGCAACTGGTTACTTTTGTTCATTCTTATGGGGGAAAACTAACTGGATAAGTAGAAGACAAACTGGTCAAATATACGCCAGGGGGGAAGGATCTGACCGGTCAGTTTCGTCTACATGTCAAGAACTGGCTAGTGGGAAGAATTGACTGGTTAATTTCTTCCCCACCCCCCACCTGGCAGGTGAAGTACTGGCTAGTGGGAAATAAATGACTGGTCAATTTCTCCCCAACCCCAACAAGATAGGTCAATACTGGCTGGGGGAGGGGGGAGAACTGACTGGCCAATTTCTTCCCCCACCTGATAGGTCGAGTACTGACTAGGTGGGAAAGAACTGACTGGTCAATATCTTCCCCTACCTGACAGGCCAAGTACTGGCTCGGCGGAGGGAGGGAGCGGTAGAGTACAGACGGGTCAATTTCATCCACCACCTGACAGGTCAAGTATATGCCAGGGGGGAAGGAACTGACCGGTCAATTACTTCTCCCCACCTGACATGTCAAGATCTGGCTAGGGGGAAGAACAGACTGGTCAATTTCTTCCCCACCCTGACAGGTCAAGTACTACGTGTAGCTAGGGAGAAAGAACTGACGGATCTGATAGGTCAAGCTCTGGCTAATTGGAAAGAACTGTGTGGCCATTTTTCCCCCACCTGACATGTCAAGTACATGCTAGAGGGGAAAGAACTGAATGGTCAATTTCTTCTCCCAACCCGAAAGGTCAAGTACTGGCTAGGGGGGAAAGAACTGACAGTTCAATTTCTTTCCCAACCTGATAGGTCAAGTATACGGGGAGGTGGGGGGGGGGGGGGGAAGAACTGACTAGCCAATGTCTTCTCCCCACCTGACATACCAAGAACTGGACAGGACGAAGAACTGACTGGTCAATTTCTTTCCCCACCTGGAAAGAACGCACTGGTCAATTTCTTTCCCCATCTGATAGGTCAAGTATATGCTAGAGTGGAAAGAACTGAATGGTCAATTTGTTTCTCCACTTGATACTTCAAGTACTGACTAGGGGAAGAGAATAGGCTGGTCAATTTTTCCCCAACCAGATAGGCCAAATACTGGCTAGGGGGAAAAGAACTGACTGGACAATTTCTTCCCCGCCTAACAGAGCAGGTACTGGCTTTGGCAAAAAGAAATGACAAGTCAATTTCATCCCCCACCTGATAGGTTAAGTGCTACCTAGGGAAAAAGAACTGACTGGTTAATTTCTTCCCCACTTAACATGTCAGAAAAAATGTCAAGTACATGCTAGGTTTGGGAAAGAACAGACCAGTCAATTTCTTCCTCGTACCTGACAGATATTAAATAGTAATAGCAATCAATTTAAAAACTAAAAACAGAAGTTAAAAAAATTCATTTGACAAAAAAACTTTGATTTAAGTTACAAAATAGAAACATATAGGTTTATTCAAATGAAAACCAATACCTATTTAATCTGAAATTTAAATGGAAATTAAATACATATTTGTATCCTTAATAAGAATACCGAAAGAAAACAGTGCATAAAGGGAAACCTTGACTAAGGGGGAAAGAACTGATTAGTCAGTTTTTTCTACGAGAAAATTCTGACTAACTAGTCAGTTTCTTCCCCTATCAGAAAAACTAATTCCAATGGGTGAAAACTGACTAGGGGTGGGGAAGAAACTGACTACTCAGTTTTTTCCCCGAGAGAAATAATTGACTAGTCAGATTATACCCGGGAAAGAACAGACTGGGGGGAACTGGACTGTTACTCCGGAAACGTCAATATTTTTCCATATACTGACGCCGGACTTTAATATCGTGTGCGTGACGTTATTTAATGTGTGTCTTGCATTAATTATTATTTAGTTCAGTTTTGTCAATCTTATTCAGGCTATTTAACCAATTTATGATATTTAAATTACTTTATGCGTGTAGATGCGTATTTAATAAAAAGGTTATTATCTTTGCATCGATTAACATGCACCCCTTCTTTAGCGGAAGAATACTGCGCTCCTAAAATCGCACAATATTTCCGCTGCAAAACTCGTGCATATTTTCCGATACAAAGCTAATAACCTATTAATTTTAGAAGCGTGATCTAGGATCCTGTATTTGACTCGAGTTGATATTGCCAGGTCTGATCACATGACCCGACCTTGCAATATGAAATCCCTGATCTAGCTTTTGTTATAAAGACTCTTTTATTATTTACTCGCACCGTTTTTTTTTTGTTGATTATCCAACGAAATAGAAATAGTCAATGTTGATCGATTTTTAAATAGAATCTGAGTGTGCATTTACAGTTCTTGCATATTAAATGAAAAGTAGTCCGGCAACAAACAATACATAAGGTAGCGGATTTTTCTGCCTGTTCGTATTTACTTATGATATATACAAGCCGTATTGTTGAAATAATTTATATTGGTATATAATAAAATGAAATATACCAAAAATGTTGATAATCCATAAAAATAATGAATTCTAATACAAATATGTAAAAGTATCTTTATACAAAATCTTTACATTATAATGTTCATACAAAAAATAGCATATAGCTAAGCTCAAAAAAGTAAAGTATTTCTATAGCACAAAATGAACACTAAAATACAGTATCAAATTTAAACAAGAGCTGTCACAGGAGGCAGCGCGCCAGACTATTTTGATGCTGGATAGTGAAAATGGCACATCTGAGGAAGCTGCAGCCATCACTGGAGTGTTTAATAACTCCAATGTGAATGAAGGTATTGGACAATTGTTATTTTTGTGTCAAGAGAATTATGTTAAAAGAGAGATAAAGATAAAATTATCAAAACATTAAATAAGTATAATTCTAAGCCAAAAGGGGGCATAATATATGAAATATTGGTGAAAAAGTGATACACCCTGTGTCATATGATGTGGGTGATGATGTGTAACAAACACTTTCAGTTTGAATCAAATCCATTTATTATTTACTGAGATAGAGTGAAAGATTGGTGCCAGAGTTATTGACATTGTGCCATATGATGTGGGTGATAAGATGGAATGTAATATTTTAGGTTTGAATCAAATCCATTTAGTAATTACTGAGATAAGGTCAAACTACACCAAAACTTGAACGTGGAGTCCTAAGTAAGAAGGGGGATAATTCATGAAATATTGGTGCAAGAGTTATGGCCTTGTGACATATGATGTGAGTGATGTTGTGAAACAACTATTTTAACTTAAAATCCATTTAGTATTAACAGAGAAAGAGTGCAAGTGCACCAAAACTTAGTAAACCTGAAATTCTTAGTAAAAAGTGGGCATAATTCATTGAACATTGGTTCCATAGTTATAGACCTTGTGTCAATTGATGTGGATGATGATGTGAAACAACTATTTTAAATTTGAATCAAATTAATTTAGTAATAACTGTGATAGAGTAAAGTGCACCAAAACTTAAAACTGAAATTCTGAGTCAAAAGGGGAAATAATTCATGAAATATTGGTGCAAGAGGCCTTTGTACCATTTGATGTAGATGATGATGAGGAATGACTTTTTTAAAAGTTCGAAACAATTCCATTCAAGTAATTACAGAGATAAAGAGAAAGTGCATCAACCCTTTAACCAAAGTGTGGACGTGGAAGGAAGCCGACGCCGACGCCGGGTCGGGTAGGACAGCTCTCCATACTTCGTATAGTCGAGCTATAAATGGCAAGAAAAAATGACAAGGAGGAAACCTTTAATTTCTGTGCTATGCCACGTCCTTTTTGTTATGGGATTATTTAACAAAATATATTTAATTATAGTCATAGAAAGAAAACCCGTTAGAAAATGAACAAAAATAAAGACGTTTACATAATAAAGAGTTCTATAATATATATTTCTTCCTATAATAGTCACAACCATCCTTGTTTTTCCAATGATAGCCGCAAACGACCGCCGAACAGAAGGTATTTTGCATGCAGCATTTTTACTAATTCAAAAAGGTAATTTAACTTATGAACATAACACGGTCGTAACATAAAGTATTATAAATGGTATTTTGTATTTAAATGAAATTTACTTTTACATAATAAAATTAATGAATGATAATAAAATAACATTAAAATCATGGATATCTTCTTGAGAAATATGAAAATACTAAAGGTATAACTATCTTATCTCTTGTAAAGCTATCAAGTGTGTAAGGCAAGTGTGCTGAAAATGTAGATTGTTAAAAATATTCAATCAAAATGTGTAACATATTATCGTATGTTTACTTTTAAAACTACACGTCGACCTAACGAATAATAAAATAGAAAAAGTGAAAACTTCACAGGTCGCTCAACATGACAAAAACGAAAATGTTGCAGGCTCGGTTTGATTTAGCCTGTTCATGGCCGGTTGTGGAAATGCATGCTACCGTCCACGCCCTCTAGCCCCCGGGTTGAGCAGAACTCAACATTTACACATGCTAAAAGTACAAAAAGCAATTTAGAGACATTCGCAGATGTATTCAAACGGCGGTGCACATGGAACTTTCAATGATACACGTGTTGTAGCTTGTAATTCCATGAAAAGCGGCGTTTGGTCCCCACATAAAGTAACTGGTTTGCCCCAAACGAGAAAACGATGGGCAGAACTAAACAAACTGGAATTTAGAAAGGGGATCTGAGGTTATGGAGCGTGCATATCATAGGAACTGTCAAAAGAAAAATTAAAATAGCAGCCAGCATATTCAAGGGGTGATTATACAATACCCAAGGCTATGAAAGCGGGAGTATTGGAACCACCCAGGCAGAAATGGTCATGCTGAGAAAATAAACAGTACCAATAACACGACATAAAAGTCGTGCTGAACGATCAGAGAAGCTCGAAATATAACAGCCCTGATTGAATGTACGGGGAGACCTTTTACAGCCGCCACACAGCACAAACAACGCTGCTGTGATAATAGAATAGAAAAAGTGGAATTTTCACAGGCCGCTCAACACGACAAAACGAAAATGTTGCAGGCTCGGTTTGACTGGGCCTGTTCATGGACGGTAGTGGAAATTCATAGTAGTAGAAATAAACCGTTTTTGTACAACGGAAGCATGTTTTTATTAATTAAAATACATGTACTTTTAATATCACATACTCCATACGTACTCCCTACAAAAATATATTAAATAACTTGAATGTGTCTGTAGGACACAGGGTGTGGTCCCGCTTGTACATTTGTCACAAATAAGTGGCAATAATTCAAATGTTTGCAGTCTTAAGGGGGTATAGCCTCAACAAGTGTTTTATGAAAAGGATTCATTATTCTAGGCCATATACGTTTTGAGCTATGAGCATCGCAAACAAAGAATCCACTATGTTTGGTCACATCATGATAAAGACTCAAGCAAGGTTTCATGAATTCACAATAAATACTTTATGAGCTAAGCACATTATTTGATGAAAATATGCATTATTGACTATTTCAGGGGCCATAACTTTAAAAATAGGGATGGAGCCAGCAAAAAAATAAAAGGTATGTAAGTTTATATCATGATAAATATTCATGCAAGTTTTAATCCATTTATAACATATACTTTTTGAGCTAGATGCATCACAAGGTAAAATGTGCATTTTTGACTATATTATGGGCAATAACTCTGGAAATAAAGGGCGGGGAGCAGACAAAAATAGGAGGTTCGCAAGTTCATATCATGAGAAAGACTCATGCAAGGTTAAATAAATTTATATGAAATTTTTTGAGTAAGGCGCGTCACAAGGTAAAAATTTGTATTTTTGACTAATTTAGGGGTCATAACATTGGAAATATGTGGCGGACCCAGATCAAAAATTGAAGGTGCGCAAGTTCATATTATGATAAAGACTCATGCAAGGTTTAATCAATGTATATTAAATACTTTTTGAGCTAGACGCGTCAAAGGTGAAAATGTGTAGTTTTGAATATTTCAGGGGCCATAACTCTGAAAATAGGGGTGGACCCAGATAAGGGATAGGACGTGCGCAAGTTCATATCATGATTAACACTCATGCAATAATTCAAGAAGCTCTATCAAATACATTTTGAGTTAGATATGTCACAAGGTGAAAATGTGCATTTTTGATTTTCAGGGACCATAACTCTGGAAATAGGGGGTGGAGCAAGACAAAAAATAAGAATAAGAGGTGCGCAAGTTCATTTCATGATAAAGACTCATGCAATGTTTCATTATTCTATTTCAAATACTTTTTGAGCTAGGCGGGTCACGAACTTCAGCCGGACGAACGGATGGACAAGTCCAAATCTATATGCCCCCACCACTCATAACAAAATATTATGGCAACGGGAGAATTACCAGTAACTCCTATATTTTTTTGCACAAATATGCATGTACTTATTATTCATGAAGGACTACTTATAAATTCACCGATATTGAGCAGCATATTGATGTAATGTTTAGCATCTTTCTCATTGTCTCTTTTTTATACAGTCACATGCATCTTGTTTTCATTTAATAATTGTATAAAATACATTCGATCATTCGTAAGGCCTCGCTTTTGTAAAACTTTGTTCGTTCTGTAACTGCTTGTGGGCAACAGGAGGAGATCGGCGTTGCTGCATAGGGCTGACTACAGCCGTACGAGACCGTTCTTTTGCATTTGCTTCATGCTTACTTTGATTAACTAATAACATTCTTCCATATGATTGTCCTTGAAATGGTGGCGTATCTCGGTTTTGTATGATTTGGTAAAACTGACCATTGGACTGAACCGATGAAATATGTGAGATCTGGTTGAAATACTCCTGATCGACATGTAGAACATTTTCAAGAGACTTCTTATAAGAAATGTCCTCTGGTCCCTGCGAAGAAACACCTGATCGGTCAAATGCAGATCCTACAGAAGTGTGAGAAAATGGCTCCTTCAATTCATCTATACGCAGAACTGAGTTTTTCATTTTCGTGTCTGTATTTGGATGTTCATGTGAGCCATGTGTGAAACTTTCTAGGACTGGTGGAATATATCTCATTGCTGGAGGGCCTGTCAAAGAGTCGTAACCAATTGATGTGTCTATTTCTCTTCTCGGCTGATCTTTTACTATCTGTCTAGAAGAAATGTTCTCGAAATGATTACAAGTTGGATCTGATCTAGCTCTACGTAAACTCTGATCACCATAATTCCTTTGCCGACTATCTACTGATGTACTTTCTTGTAGAGTTTGGGAATTATACAATAAGCTGTTGTCTGATGGCAATGAACGAGGTCGAACATTATTCATGGCAGTCGAATCAGAGATATGGTGTGGCGAGGTGTTATTAATGTACTGTCTATTAGGTTCAATAACATTGTTTGAAAGGTGGTGAATCGGGTCAGTTGAAGTGTAAGGTGGAGGCTCTCCAGCAGAGTTTGATGTAGATTGTCTGTTAATCGGCCGGAAAACATTCCTTTCTCCACTATTCTGGATATGATACAGTTCTGGTTCTTCTGAACACCCTTGACGACTTGTATATGGAGGTGGACTTACAGAGTGGAGTCCGTTTGTGATCTGTTCACTTTTGGTTTGTAATGTCCCGTTATCATCTTTTACTATAAATTGTAGACCCATACTATCAGAATCACTGCTATCACTACTCTCTGAAACGGAGTACCGAATTGCTGTTTTGTTGGGTTTTCCTGTGTCAGTAGATGGGCTATTTTCCACATCTTTATGAATTTCTACTTCTTTATGGACTTCCATCACTGCAGAATGTTCCGTGTCATACAGAGTCGCTTCAACCTTCTGTAAAATTATATTACAAATTAACTACTACTACAATAATTCTGCCATTTTTAAGAACAATTTTGTAATTGTAGCTTGGTTTGAAAACTCATGTTCATACAAAAAAAATTTAGAATGCTTTTGTTTTGTAGTATTCTAATACTTTAACTGGTTAATAGCTCGAAAAATAAAGTTACATTATGGACTTATACTTGACCAGATACTATATAATATTAAAATGTCTAAAGCAAGAAAGTGTCTGTGTTACCTTACTAGCCTGGTGATGTTGTTCGTATGAGGACATTATCTTATATTTTTCGTCGTTCTCAGCTTGCACTGAAAATGAATATTACTATACTGATAACAATTTAAACAAGAGGATCAAGATGGTCCTAGGTCGCTCACATAAGAAACAGATGTAAACATGTTTGACCTAATGATTTAATGGAAACAAATAATTTGACAAGTTTTCATTAAAATTGGAGCAGAAAAAAGTGTAAACAAGTATTTTCTTTGATTTGACCTAGTGAACTAGTATTTTTTTTTATCCCAATTAACCAATATTCGATCAAGGCTATCATTCTGACAAATTTTCATGAAGATCGGTTGAAAAATACAGCCTCTATCTCACACACAATGTTTTTGTGACTTATTTTTTGACCCCAGATGACCCGTATTTGACCTTGACCTAGATTTCATCAAGGCTATCATTCTGACTTCATATTCAAATTTGAGCTAGATTTGAGGCGATCACAAGCTAAATGTAGACAGGCAGACAGACGACAGACAGACGCCGGACATCGAGCGACCACAAAAACTCTAAAAATACTGTTTTACATGATTTGTTTTAAAATTCCGGACAGAGATACCTTAAAATACACCTAATATTTGAAAGTTACATTTATTTTGTACCAAAGAAAAGAGGTCTTGGTTTTTCCCTACGGTCAATTTTAAAAAGTTACAATGTAAGTTATTTTTAAAGTAACAACTAAGGGAAGTTAATCTTAAAACAAGAGGGCCATGATGGTCCTATATCGCTCACCTGTTATCATTGCACTTGAGGACAAGAAGGTCCTAGAAAAAAATATCTAAATCCAAAGGACAGGAACAACAAAGGGAAGAATTTAAACAAAAAGAAAAAAAATTCTTACAAGGTATAGATATGTCAAAATACACCTAAATATTGGAGGTACCATCCATGTTGTACCACAGAAAAGTGGTCTCGGTTTTTCCCTACGGCCAATAATAAAAAAGTTACTAAAAATAAGCTATTTATAGTAACGAAAAAGGGAAGTAAATAAAAAAAAATATTGTAAGTGAACAGATGAAAGATCTGCCAAATAAATCTGTTGACATAAATGAAATTTCAGATCAGTATCTTCATTAGTTACGGAGATATACCCATTTTAATTTGAAATAAAGGGAGGTAATTTGACATAAAATCAGTCCATAGTTATCTACCCTGATTGTCTCACTCCAACCAATAACAATAATGAAATTTCAAATACGTCCTATAAGTACTTACTGATATAAATCCATTTTGATTACAATCAGGGGAGGTAATCAGATATAAAATAACTCTGGAACCTACGATTGGATCTGATTTGTCATGAAATATTTATTGTTGTTGAAGACATTTTGGACGTTTGTATCAAATAAAACCATAAATGAAGTCTCATTATGGCTGCAAAAGCCAAAACAGCCAATTTTGGACCTTTAAGGGGCCATAACTCCAGAATCCATGATGGAATCTGGCCAGTCCAAGAAAGGAAGCAAGATCTTGTGGTGATACAAGTTGTGTGCAAGTTTGGTTTAAATCAAATCATAAATGAAGCTGCTATTGGGCAGACAAGGTCAAAATAGCTAATTTTGGCCCTTTCAGGGGCCATAACTCTGGAACCCATTATGGGATCTGGCCGGTTCAAGAAAGAACCGAGATCTTATGGTGACACAAGTTTTGTGCAAGTCTGATTAAATTTAAATCATAAACGAAGCTGCTATTGTGCAGACAAGGTCAAAATAGCTAATTCTGGCCCTTTCAAGGGCCATAACTCTGGTACCCATGAAGGAATCTTGCCAGTTCAAGAAAGGAACCAAGATCTTATGGTGATACAAGTTGTGTGCAAGTTTGGTTAAAATAAAATCATAAATGAAGCTGCTATTGTGCAGACAAGGTCAAAACAGCTAATTCTGGCCCTTTCAGGGTCCATAACTCTGGAACCCATGATGGAATCTCGCCAGTTCAAGAAAGGAACCAAGATCTTATGATGATACAAGTTGTGTGCTAGTTTGGTAAAAATCAAATCATAAATAAAGCTGCTATTGTGCAGACAAGGTCAAAATAGCTAATTTTGGCCCTTTCAGGGGCCATAACTCTGGAACCCGTAACGGGATCTGGCCAGTTCAAGAAAGGAACCGTGATCTTATGGTGATACAAGTTGTGTGCAAGTTTGGTTAAAATAAAATCATAAATGAAACCACTATCGTGCAGACAAGAAATTGTTGACGCACGGACGGACTGACGACGGACGAAGGGTGATCACAAAAGCTCACCTTGTCACTATGTGACAGGTGAGCTACAAATGAAATAATAAAAAAAAATGTAAGTCCACAAAAAATCCTTATCAGGTAAGAATATGTCAAAAAACATCTCAGAAATGGATGTACCATGTATGTTGTACTACAGAAAAGTGGTCTCGATTTTTCCCTACGACTAGTAATGAAAAAGTTAAAATAAAAGCTATTTATAGTTACAACGAAGGGAAGTAATTCTGAAGAAGGGTCTGCGCATGACACTCTATCTCATGATGGTGTACTATTTTGCCAAGTTATATCAAAATCCCTCCCTGCTTGAAGAATGCTCCGGACAAAGTCATTCATGTATCTGACCTTTGGGCTAAGTGTGGTCTTGACCTTAGACTTAGGGTCTTGGTTTTTGCGCATGACACTTCGTCTCGTGTTGGTGAACATTTGTGCCAAGTTATATCAAATTCCTCCATGCATGAAGAAGAAATGCTCCGGACAAATATTTCATTCTTGTATCCTTTGACTTCTAAGTGTGACCTTAGACTTAGGGACTTGGGTCTTACGCATGACACTCCGACTTGTGGTGGTGAACATTTGTGCCAAGTTATATCAGTAATTCTGAAGAAGGGTCTGCGCATGACAGTCATGATCTCATGATGGTGTACTATTTTGCCAAGTTATATCAAAATTCCTCCATGCATAAAGAAAAGATGCTCTGGACAAAGTTTGGGTGTGACCTTGACCTTAGATATAGGGACCTGGTTCTTGTACATGACACTCTGCTCAGGGTGGTGAACAATTGTGCCAAGCTACATTAAATTCCTTTCATGCATGAAGGAGATATGCTCCGGACAAAGTCATTCTTCAATTTGACTTTTGACCTCTAAGTGTGACCTTGACCTTAAAACCTAGGGACCTGGTTCTTGCGCATGACACTCCGTCTCATGATGATAAATAATTGTGCCAAGTTTCATTAAAATCCCTCCATGCATGAAGAAGGTATGCTCCGAACAAAGGCTGTGGAGGCCGCCTGCCCGCCTGCCCGCCAGGGGCGTTCCAATTTTTCAAACAGGCGTATAAAAGGTCAGTAGGGGTCAGGAGCAAAAGTCTGATGGACACTGATGGTTGGCTGCAATAGGGAACATCTACTTGGTATGTCCAATCATCACACTAAATTTCAACATTCTGGGCCTAGTGGTTCTCAAGTTATGAACTGGAAACTGGAAACGGTCTTCTATGTTTTGGCCCCTGTGACCTTGACCTTTGATCAAATGACCCCAAAATCAGTAGGGTTCATCTACTATGTATGTCCAATGATCCTATTAAGGTTCACAAGACTAGGTTAAGTGGTTCCCAGTTATTGATCAGAAAGTCTATTCTATGTTCAGCCCACTGTGATCTTTACCTTTGATTCAGTAACCCAGAATCAATACGGATCATTTTCTCTGCATGCCCAATCATCCTATGACGTTTCAGCATTCTGGGTCAAGTGGTTCTCAAGTTATTGATCAGAAATGGGTTTCCATGTTCAGGTCCAAGTGACCTTGAACTTCAACAGTGACCCCACAATCAACAGAGGTAATCTTTTCTGCATGGCCAATCATCCTTAGAAGTTTCAACAGTTTTCGTCAAGTGGTTCACAAGTTACTGAAAAAAAAAGGTTTTCCATGTTCAGACCCCTATGACCTTGACCTTTAATACAGCGGCCCCAGAATGATAGGGGTCATCTTCTCTGCATGTCCAATCACCCTATAAAGTTTCAACATTCTGGGTCAAGTGGTTCTCAAGTTATTGATCGGAAATAGTTTTCCATGTTCAGACCCCTGTGACTTTGACCTTTAATAGAGTGACCCTAGAATCAATAAGGGTCATTTACTACGCATGACCAATCATCCATATGAAGTTTCATTATTCTAGGTCAGGTGCTTCTAAAGTTATTGATCGGAAATGGTTTTCCATGTTCAGGCCCCTGTGACCTTGACCTTTGATGGCGTGACTCCAAAAACAATACGAGTCATATACTCTATAAGCCCTGTCATCCTATGAGGTTTGAAGTTCTAGGCCAAATGATTCTTCAGTTTTGTATCGGAAATGAAGTGTGACGGAAGGACGGACGTTCGTACGGACGGACAGGGCCAAAACAAAACATTTCCCTCAGTCGGGGAGGGGAGACATGATTAGTGTTAAAAAACCTGTCCGCCATTTCCTAGGCTAGATGGCTCCCACGCTAGTTCCTTTACTATAGATAAGCCTTAAATACTCGTGTACGTGAGAATATGTATATGCAACATAGATTTACAACGTAAATTGAATAAAAGATACAAATGTTTACCACTGTGTGATTTCAAATTTCAAATCATTTCTTAGATAACTTTCATTCCTTATTTCGAGTTTTAACGTATAACAGTGAATATTTCACATTTCATTTTGATTGTTTACATTTCACCTGCCATGTGGACACGGCCGTGTCGATCACTAGAGGAGATCATTCATGTTTTTTTTTTTCTGTAAAGCTGACGAAAGCAAAAAGTATGCATATTGTATCTGTGATATGAAATACTGAGCCACTGTGACCCATGTTCGATGGACTTGATAAATAAGCATAGTACCCATTTACGGAGTGAGAAATGTGTAATTAAAATGGGTTAGGTACATTTCCCCGTTCATGGCCCTGGTTCTTTTTATAGTATAGTGTATACCTAGGTGTATTGAATATCATGTACAGCATTTTCTTTCTGATGAACAGATATTCCTTTAAATTTGTAATCAAAGTGGCTTGAATTAAACTTGTGCAGCAAACTTTTGATGTCAGATTGTAATGTGAAATCATTAGTAATCAAATAGTAATTAAATTGCAATTGCTTGATTCGCCATCATTATATGCATTTCTGCTCAATTCTTTCTATTCTTCTCATTTTAAGTCTTAGAATTAAGCCTTGAGAAACAAAAAGGGGCCTCCGCGGCCGAGTGGTTAAGATCGCTGACTTCAATTCACTTGCCCCTCATCGATGTGGGTTCGAGCCTCACTCGGGGCGTTGAATTCTTCATGTGAGGAAGCCATCCAGCTGGCTTAGGGAAGGTCGGTGGTTCTAACCAGGTGCCCGCTCGTGATGAAGTAATACACAGAAGTGCTCCTGGGGTCTTCCTCCACCATTAAAAGCTGTCGCCATATGACCTATAATTGTATCGGTGCGACGTTAACTCCAACAAAATAAATAAATAAATTGAGAAACAAAAATCAAACAGCATCAAATCATGAAAAGAAAGAGTTGTTTGACATGAAAATTGAACAGCATGTAAAGCATATTTACGAAATGTCAGTATACTGATACAAACATTTAATTCCGGAAAAAGACTGCCTAGAGGGGCCCCACTTCTGGACAGTCAAACGCCTTTAAAAACTCACCCTTTTCAAAGAACTGTTACACATGTTCGTTTTGATGCATTTGCAATAACGTGCGAGTGTTGAAATTTCGCACAACAAGGTGGAACACAGTTTTCAGCAATTGTTTATCTTTATTTCTTTATAAATGACATTCATTTCCGAAGAGAGACAACTTTTTGCGAATATTTAAAGTATCTGTCGAGAAAAAAGTTATCTCCCTTTGAAAATAAATGCCATTTGCAAAGAAGTGGGGGCCCATTTACGCAGTCCTTTTCCGGAATTTAATGTTCATATCGGTATACTGACACTTGTTTCGTAAAGTAATATACATGTTTTACATGCTGCTCAATTTTCATATTAAACAACTCTTTCTCTCTATGATTTGGTGTTGCTTGATTTTTTTCTCAAAGCGTAATTCTAAGCCTTAAGTCTAACATCCCTGACTCCGTTAGTAAAACAGACATAAAATCTATGTTACCTGGCGTTGAGGTTTTCTCCTTACAGGAGAGACTTCTGATGGCAAACTCTAGAGATTTTGGATCTCTAAGTATTTCCTCATCAAAATCTAGTTCAGCTTTCATAACATTTTCTTTCATAAATTTCATTACCATATTCTTTGCAGTCTCATGGCCTGTTAAAGAAAATGCAAGATCATGATTTTGTATCACATAATAAACACCGCTTACCTGAACTGTTCACATCCATCTAACAGTTTATGAGATTATAATTGTGGTTTTATTGACCCTTACTACTGCACAAACCCTAGCAGAGAATTAGTACCAGCTGCATTTTATTTGCAAACTCAAAATTTCGAGATACATTACGTCGAATTGCGACTTAGTATCCCGAAAGTTTGAATAAAGTTACTCGAAATTTCGGCTTACTAACGTAGATGTACAAATGCTGACCAAGATCAGATCGGACGGTCATAGAATACAACATGGTAGTGTTCTTACTTAAAAATATCACATTTTCAACCATAATTTCGACACGACTTTGGTCTCTTTGGAGATATAATTTAGCTACATCTTTAAGGTATGTGTAGTTGTAGGCCCTGGCTACCGTGTGAGACCAAGATCGGGTACCTAAGTCAGGGAAGGTCATAAAACTAGCGACCAGATATATAGTGTTCCAACATAAGTCGAATATTTAAGGTACAAAATCGAAATTGAGTACTGAATCTCAAATTACGGAAAACATAAATCAAAAGTCGAAATTTCGTGTAACGTATCTTGACATTTCAACTTATGTTCGAGCACTTATTACGTATCTCGAAATTTCAAGTATATAAGTTGTCATTTCAAGTTAGTTTCTCGAAATTTCTAGTAAGAAAGTAACATGCTTCTGGCATAAATGTAAGGTCTATTCATTGATGGTTTGAACCGTTTGACTATTGTCCATCAATTCTTATTGTTTTATGTTGCTTAAGTTGCTTTCAAGAAGAGCCGTCTGAAAACATTGTAGAAACGTCAATGAAAGTTTATTCTATAAATACGGTGTTACGTTTGGACAATCGTGACTTTTTATTTAATACTGAACGGCGATGCACGATGGTACGATGACGAAAACGCGATGGCGCGATGGCACGATGTTGAAACAACGATGGTACGATGGTGAAAACGCGATGGCACGATGATGAAATCGCGATGGTACGATGGTGAAATGTCGATGTAATATCGCGTTTTCATCATCGTACCATCGCGTTTTCATCATCGTATCATCGTACCATCGCGTTTTCATCATCGTGCCATCGCGTTTTCACCATCGTGTCATCGCGTTTTCATCATCGTACCATCGCGTTATCACCATCGTACCATCGCGTTTTCACCATCGTACCATCGCCTTCCGGTGGTCATGCGCATTGGTACAGTATATGTGTCAGTAAAATACAGGCTTGATACAATCTCATTTTTACCTTCTACATCCTAACAAGAATAAGCTGAGTTTGAATAATACCATGTGACTATTACACCCAGCTTTTTATTTACTTTCATGCATACATAAAATACAAAGGATGTGGCCTTGAAGATTTTACAGTTTAATGAACTGAGCACTGAACATTTTGTAAAACATTTTGCAAAACAGCATAATCTAAATGGTAAATTTCTTCTCACAGTATACATTGAGATACATTCATCTATTGTTGACAAAATACAAGTGTACGGGACTACGCATTTCTAACCGGAAGGCGATAGTACGATGGTGAAAACGCGATGGTACGATGGTGAAAACGCGATGGCACTATGGTGAAACCACGATGGTACGATGACGATAACGCGATGGCACGATGGTGAAAACGCGATTGTAAGATGGTGAAAACGCGATGGTACGATGGTGAAACCACGATGGTACGATGATGATAACGCGATGGTACGATGGTGAAAACGCGATGGTACGATGGTGAAAACGCGATGGTACGATGATGAAAACGCTATGTCACGATGGTGCGATGGTGAAAACGCGATGGTACGATGATGAAAACGCGATATTACATCGACATTTCACCATCGTACCATCGCACCATCGCGATTTCATCATCGTGACATCGCGTTTTCACCATCATACCATCGTTGTTTCATCATCGTGCCATCGCGCCATCGCGTTTTCGTCATCGTACCATCGGGCATCGCGGTAAAGTATTAAATAAAAAGTCACGATTGTCCGAACGGAACACCGTATATAAAAGTGTATCATGCGCGGTATAGTTTAAATTTACAAAAAAAAAAAAATATGTTTTATAATTTGAATCTGTTGTGTAGTTTCTTGTAACAACACAATTTTGAGGTGGAAACTCCACTGTATAAACTACCAAAATACAATGAGATATCAAGTGTCTGACTGTTTTGGTCTAAAAGCAAAACGAGGTATTTTGAGTAAAATTTCAGACTATGATAGAGGGGAAAACCAAATAGTACTTGTAATATTGTTCTAATACATATTTTAGGTTTTCAAATGAAATTCCTAATCTGTTCTTATCTTGTTTGCCTTCTGAAATTAAAGAATCAAAATGTCTCCGAATGATTGTAAAAATGGATAGAACTTTCCCTTTTACGACATTATGATAGATTTACGATATGTTTCTACGATTCAGCAGCTTAGATATTTTATTCGCCAAAGGGCCTAAAAAGCCATGCTAACACAACTGGTTTAAGATGAAACAGAAAAGAAAAGTGGACCCTCCATAGGTCGCCTAACATGACAAAAAATTGACGAACCATATTAAGTAAACTTCGACTAATGCGTATATACAGTTAAAAGATGATAAGTGTCTCATCACACAAGAATGTTTCGTGCAAAATTTGACGAACATTGGGCATTTTCCATTTTTAGCTCTAGCGATTCTTTATTGCAGTCAAACGGACCCTTTGAATAGTCTTGAAAAAAGTTCATCCGTGCATGCAAGTACTACATATCAACTTTTGTAAAGATCAATCAAGTGATCATGAGCAGTACGTTTAATTCAGTCAAGCGGAACCACCTCATAAATTTTGAGAGTTTGGGAAACGTCATAGAAAGAAAATGGAGAACAGAAACGTATAAGTTTTGTGGCTGGTTAGATTAAGATTTTAATAAGTATAAAACTTTCATAATTTATTATCACGTAAAAGTGAGAGATATCATCTCTTGGCTATTTCTGAAGCTGTTTTCAAAGCTTATTTCTAAGTTAAGTTTGGTAGTATTCGAGCAATGTCTTGTCAAATGAAATATGTAGATTATCAGCGAACATATCTGTTCTGTCGTAACTCGGAGAAACGTATTACTTACATTAAAGAAAATACCATTTTCAAAATAACATTAGTATTCGGGTCTGTGTACATTTGACTTGTTTGTGATTTTTTTAAGGGATTACATTGTAACTGTTACAATCAGAAAAATTCAATCAAACAAAACTTCACAATAACACTGTCTCGCTTAAATACTTTTGATATAACTGATGTTCCAGCTGGAACCATTCTAACAATGCTTTTATTACTGTACTGCATAATACATTCACTCATCCATAATAAAACGTTATCCTCTATTGTGTAAAATAATTATACCGAGTTGAAAACCTACCAGCTGGTAATTCGTCTAAAGTTTGCAGTGAAGCTTGACACTCCCGGAATATGCCATGCCATTTGAACATTTCTTCCTCTTGCAGTGATTGTACAGACAGTATACACCTATCCAAAGCCTTTTTTATCCTGATATCTTTTACGCGAGCTTCCGTTGCTGAAATTAGATGAGCTATTTGTAGAAACATATGAATAGAAATGTCAAAACTAACGCTGTATAAGTGTTATCAACAAATTTTGTTTTGATGTTTAAATGTACGTGTACTCGTGTGCTTTTTCTAACCTTTCTATCATTTCAAGACATTAAGAAATTAAGTTTCAAATAATACTTACAGTACGATTTGAGAATTCATAATAGAAATAATGTCGTCCTTGGTGAACTGGTCTGCTCCTTTACACGTACATGTATTGAAACTTATTTAAAATCATTTACCCTTTAAATATTTGAAACATTTCTTGGGTTTAGCCTTTTAGTTACATAAAATGTATATTAGATTTTTTTTTCAATTAGAACGTATGAGACATTTGTAGGTTGCGCTATCCTGATCTAAGATATTTTTTTGTTTAATTTTTGTTTCATAATGTGTTTGCTATAAAATCATATTGTGTAATTCCAGAAATAATTCAAACTTACATGAAGTATCTCCTGAAGCTTCTGCAGCAGCTAAGGCCTGTTCTATACTAAACCGGGTACCAGTCAGCTGTTGATTCAAACAATGGAAGAACGAAGAAATATCCTTCACATCATCTAATGGTTCTTTATAGATTTCTGTGACAAATGAAAATTGATCTTAAATTCTGGTTATGTCCCTCGCCAGCTTATCAACGATTCTGTGCCTATTGCGTACTACTAAAAAATACAACCACTGAGGCATAAAACTCCCTTTGAAAATGGATAAACTGTTTTACTGATCTTGAAACATAAATGTATACTAAGTAATGGAAAGTGAAACATCCCTAAGGCCACGTATGAACGACTTGAGCGGTATTCTATTACATATATGCATTAGTGGGTCCTCCAGAACCGAGCGTTTAAGGTCGCAGACTTCAAATCACTTGTCCCTTACCGATGTTGGTTTGAAATCTTATATTCATATTAGGAAGTCATATAATTGGCTTTATAACAACAACAACAAAAAAAAAACATACATACATTCAACTGATTCAATGGTCTCAATGGTCCAGAAAATGTAACAGATTCTGTGCGAGATTTGCTTTAAAAATGGCCTCCACAGCCGTACAAAAAGAACACTAAATTTTGTGGGGCGAGTTGAAGAAAGTTGCTATGAATGCATTGATTTACCTTTATTCTGTAGCAATCTAGAACAAAATTTCAATAAAAGGGCAATGCTGTTCCACTGAGAAATGACTCAACCATACATATATAAAGACTGATTTGCAGAAAAGACGTTTTTCTTTACACTTTAGAGATAGGGTCGATCAAAAAGAAACCATATTTCTGTATCAATTTTTACAATTTAAGGATTTCAGAGAGTTAGTACCATTTTATTTTGGAAACATACAAAACAGATTATGTGGTTTGTCGGCAGTCTTCACTTGTCTTGCATTTTGGCATAAGAGGTGAAGCCAACGTCATGGAGGTGGCGCTAACAACCAGAGTTCGAGAAAAAGCAAATTTGATATCATTAGGTTTAACGCCGGATTTTAAATATTTAGGTAATCAACAAGAATCCAATTAGCCTTTTAGTTACATAGTTTATTTGATTTCTGCCTTCGTATCAGATTTTGTAGGTTTCACTAATTGCCAAACTCCTACAGGAAGAGGCATTTGTCTTTAATCTTATTTGAAAATAATCACTTTTTTGACTGGAAAAATACTGGATAACGATAACACGTCCTACAATTTGTATTCTCCATTGCGCATGGGATCGCGATAGAATCTGAGACATCTCAAAGTAATAGTACGTACATACGTAGATCTATACATAGAGCTCTGAATTCGGCTACCCATATCGGGCCTCAGTCAAACGGCAGCATGTCAATACATGCGATCAGCTGTTTAGACGGCATAGAGGCTATGACTAGTACATACGATACAAGGACGCCGTTCATATGACTGAAAATTGTTGAGAAAGACGTTAAACCCGAACACACACACAAACACACACACGCAGACACACACACAGAGAGAGAGAGAGAGAGAGAGAGAGAGAAAGTGCGATTTTGATAATTCATTTTCGCATCTTGCAAACATTTTCAATTATGGTCAGTATTTCGAAGGGAGATGGCACGAGAACACGGCGCAAACGCGCGCTCTCACATCGTTTTATAGATAACTATATCCTTTTTATTCTGTATAACACTAAAAGAGCTAAATGGCTGCAGCACACAACAGGATCCATACTAAGTGTCTGAAACTCAATTTTGTTGAAGAAGAAGAAATCAAAAGAAAAAAATGGTGTCTTTGTTCTTTTTTAGTAAAATCCAAAACAAAACATCAGATGCACAAGTACAAAAACTAAAAGAATTCCTGTTCATTTTTCAAGAGTTTAGGTGCAATATATGGAAACAAAATTGTACACCCTTTATGCTTATTTTGGCTAATGCAAGGGCCATAACACTGGACTTCTGTGTCAGATGTACAGCTCCATTTGCTGAATATCAGTCCTATCAATTTTCAGTAAGAGTTATGCCGCTGACAAAGTTAATTTGACAAAGGGATTTTTTAAATAAGAGGGACTGAAAACCCTGTATCGCTCACCTAACTTAGTTATTACCAAGATAACCTAGTACATTAGTATTTATTTTCACTTATTCGACTTTCTGATCCAGTTTGTATCAAGTTATCCAGCTACAAACGTGTCCTAGATTTTAAACAAACATTCCCACACCATGATTGTTTTAATACAGTATGAAACACGCAATCATTTAGAACTTCTGACCTAATCTGTCGTCTGGTGGGCAGTTGTCCGGACTGAGACTCGTTAGTCGCATACATATCAGGATTTCTACAAGATCTGCAGGCTTGAAAAAGCAGTAGTCTTCTGTCAAACGCAGGCCTGAAATTGAAAAGGGTATCATGCTACAACTAACAGGAGAAATAAAGAGATAAAGAGAACTTTTTGGCAGTTCTTTCGGTTTACCAGCAACTCATCTGTTTCCTGAAAAGTTCCGTAACATGTCTACATATTACCACATTTTAATTTAGAATGATCGGTACTGCAAGCTTATTGTAAATCATTGAACACTTTTACCAGCTTTGTATTACCAAATTACATGCAAACATATTAATTTTGTGATATCAGTTTTCATGCCATTAATTCCCAGTCCAATATTACCACTTTATATTTTCGCAGTAGCGAAGTTTGGCAAGTCTATATCTGAATGTAGTTCTCGTGTGGCTATCGGTGTGTAACATTATCGTATTCGCATAAACCGTTAATTATAGGCTATAGCATTTATTTTTATCCATCGGTATTCAGGAAATTAGCAGTGTTAAAGACCCACCAATACCTAGTGGTCTACTTTTTCCTCCCATTTGGTGCAAATAATTCTGGTAATACTGGTATATAATACAACTTTTCTACAAGATGACAGGTGGACAATCTAGGCCTTGTTTTCACAACTTCATCTGCAAACTTATTCAGCCATTCTCTTCTCAGTATAGTTTTATATACATAGAATAATAACTATCTTACACTGTAGAAACAAAGTGTGGTCTAAACTCACCTTAATACATGAAGTACCGTGCATACTACTGCATTAATTGAATAATATATCAGACATTAAATGCATTGACACGGCCTTAGCCTTATATCTGTTATTATTATACCTCACATAAATATCCAATGCTAATTTCCCATTGGTTTTACTTGAATAATATATCATATTCCCCAGTAATTTTATAACTCATGCGCAAAATCGTTATTTTTTATTCTGCGCAGGTGATATGATCCATAATTTCATATCACTTGCGCAACAGCGTTATTTTGTTTTTCTGCGCATGTGGTATTATTTTTTCATATCACCCGTTGAGAGATTGATACTTTCGCATTGATCAAAAGACTGAGTCGATAAATTTTCAGACAAGGCGCTTATATAATTATACTTTAGGATTATATAACCCTTTTCTGGTGCTCTTGCATATGCGAACCCGGCCACATTTTCTTTTTTTATGCTACGTGCAAAGTATTTCGAAAACAACTTTTCATCCAATATTGGATCGAAACAACCACCATGAAATTGGAAATGATCTAACTAAGAAAATGAGTGCTCACACTTATATGTAAATTTCGTTAAGGTATAGGTCCATGTTTCGGAGAAAAAAGTTCGAACGTCATCAAATCATAGAAAGAAAGCATTGTTTTACATGAAAATATAACAGCATATAAAACATTTGTATTATTGTACAAAACCATTGTCAATTTATTCATATATATATTGAATTTCGGAAAGGGACTACATGAAGGGGCCACACTTCTGGACAGTTCAGCGCCTTTAAAAACTCACCATTTTTAAAAAGCTGTTACATGTCTTCGTTTTGATGCATTTGCAACATCGTGCGAGTGTTTAAACTTAACATAACTAGGTAAAACTTCGTTTTGACAATTGTTTACATCTATTTCTTTACAAATGGCATTCTTATTTGAAGGGGAACAACTCATTTAGAATATTTTATGTATCCAACTCCAACGGACAGAACATGTACTGGACAGATAAGTTGTGTGTCAAGATGCTGTTCATTCGCTAAAAACTGTTGTTTTGTGATATACAGCTAAACCTTAAGAAAAATGAAAGTTATCGCCGTTTTTCGAATGTTACTGATTGACGCAATGTTGAAATATTAGAATAGATATCTATAGGGGTCAGCGATATGTCTCGACTAGATCTGTCAAAAAAGGCTTATAACACAGCAAAGTCGCCACAAATTATGAGTGCTAACAAGTAAAGACTCTTTAATGCTGTCTTCATTATTTGGTTAGTAATTACATTTTAATGTTAAATAAATTATTATATTGATTTTCTAGTAAATGTTTTGACCCTTATAATCTTTCGGTATAATAAAATAAATATTGCATTCCAGAGAGGGTGATATGAAAAACGTTCACCTCTCGAAATATGAATACAGACCTCGGCTGGCGCCTCGGTCGGTATTCATATATCTCGCGCTGAACATTTTTCATATCACCCTCTCAGGAATGCAATATTTATATACTGTCAAATTGTAACTAGATACTTGTTATTTCTCATTTCTCCATACAAAACATATATAATCACCACAATGGAAATACAAAGATTACAATTATTTTGTGGTGTGTCTTTAAGGTAACTTGACAATAGCCACTACTGACCTTGTAGGGAAAAATACAAGTATATATATCTCTCAAAATATACTAAGTATTTAGAATTGAAGCACAAACAAGAGCTGGCAATGTTAGTGACCCCCCCCCCCCCCCCCCCCCCAACACACACACACACACACACACGAAGTGTGCCCAAGAATGCTACAGTTTTCTGCGCAAAAAATGCCAGAATAGTTTAGGTATAACTCATTTTGCGACCAGATAAAAAAGTTCTCCGAAAGTAACATTGACCTTGGAGCTAGGGTCTGGGTCTTGAGCATGGCACACCAGCTCATCATAGGGAAGGATTGTGACACGTAATTTTTGATGAATGGCAGAATTACGGACCGGATAAGAAACATACAATGTTAACTTTTGACTTCTAAGTGTGACTTTGACCTTGAAGTTAGGGGTCTTGGGCTTGTGTCTGACACGTCATCTCAATATAGGGAACGATTATGTCATGTAATTTTAAAATCTCTTCATCGATGGAAGAGTTATGGAACGGACAAGAAACACACCGTTATCCTCTAAATGTAACATTGACCTTAGAGCTAGTGGTCTAATTATTATGCATGGCACGTTTTCTCGTTATGGGGAATATTTATGCCAAGTAATTTCGAAATTCATTGATGAATGACAGAGTTACGAACCGGACATGAAACAGACCCTATTAACCTTTGACTTGACTTCTAAGTGTAAACTTGATCTTGGAGCTAGGGGTCTTGGTCTTGTGCCTAACACATTGTCTCATTATGGTGAACATTTATGCCAAGTTGTTTCAAAATCCTTCATGGATAACAGACTTAGACTTATATACCGGACACGAAAAAGATTCTATTAACCTATGACTTCTAAGTATGACATTGACCTTAGAACAAGGGATTTGGGTCTTGCGCATGACAAAATTGTCTGATTATGGTTGCCATTTATGCCAAGATATTTCAAAATCCCTTCATGGATGGCAGAAATATGGACCGTCTCATTATGATAAACATTTATGCTAAGTAATTACAAAACTTCTTGAAGAATGGCAAAGTTACGAACCGGACACGAAACAACACTGGCCATAGCTTTCACAGAAGCGGTGGTTCCAACGCCGCGGCGGTGGATAATTCTTCGCAGAAGCGGTGGATAAATATGGCCCGCTGATTACATTACGGTAAGTTTTCTAATGAGTTTTCTCATATTAATCACGGTTGAATGAAAACAACCAGTGAGATAGGAGCCTACTTGTGCACTTTTCCTCCCGCAAACACTTGTTCAGTGCAATTCTTTTGTCGTTAATGGAAACACTTTCTGCAATAAAGATTCTACGATTATTCAGAAATAGCTTTTGCTTGACAGTGTCATACTTACGATTCGATGCAAACGTGCTCAGGGGTCGCTTTGTGCAATATTTTACCATTTTAATGGCAATTCTACAAAAACGGCAGTCACTCGTCAAACTGTAAAGAAGTGTTTACATTAACGACAAAAAAATCACTAAACAAATGTTTGTCGCTGGAAGAGTACACATGTGGGCTCCTGTTTCACTAGTTGTTTACATTCAAACGTGAATGAATATGGGAAAACTCATTATAAAACTTACCGTAATGTAGTCAGCCGGCCATATTTATCCACCGCTTCTGCGACGAGTCCTTCAGCGCCGCGGCGTTGGAACCAGTCCGCTTCTGCGAAAGCTATGGCCAGTGTGAAAACAGACCCAATTAACATTTGACTTCTAAGTTTGACCTTGACCTTGTAGCTAGGGGTCTAAGTATTACACTTGAATACTTCTTCTCATTAAGGTTAATATTTATATATTCATGGATGGCATAGTTACAGCCCGGACAAGAATTTACAAAGTTACGGACGGACGGACAATGCGATTTTAATATGCCCCTTTCGTGGGCATAAAAATCAAAGAACATACTGTCGTATAAATAAAAACTTATTTGCTGAAACATCGTTAAATGATGTAAGAATGTTATTTATAATAAAATCCTAAAATTATCAACTGCTTTTGTTAAATTCTTGAAATAGATATATACTTAATAATTTAATAATAACATAATATATTACAAAACATGAAAAGTAGAATCCGCGGAAGCACCGAGGACCAGGCAAATAGCGAATATTGCAGACTCGATTTGATTGAGACCGCATTAGTTCTAGTTGGTGTAGTCAGCAGTGTACATGTATTTAGATAATTTACAACCATGCTTTGCACGGAATGTCACAGATCAGAGGGTTAGACTGGCTATATTCATAACTACAACCCGGCAAACTGTAGGGAATCTAAAGTGGTAGTATATTCATGGCATGCGTGTCTTTAAAAATAAAAAAAAAAACTCTAGACACTCTGTATCTAAGAACAGATTATGCGCTCCGCAGCTCGTATCGTATTTTGAAAATGAACACTTACGACGATTCACATATCTGCGACATAGTCTATCTGAACCAGATATGCAGTCACTATTTCTAAACTAAATATTATTGTTGGAAACAGTTAAGCAAGTGAAAAAAGATATCGAATGGCGCAGATTTTCGAAAATTTGCAAACTTCTTTCAAATATTGATAGCAGATTGTATGCTAGCTATTCTTTATTTATCATTGTAACTGCAGCTCAAGTTTTTGCCTGATGTGACCTTAAATACTTAAATGAGCTGGAAGACTTCTCTTGGTCCCGTTGTTATATCAAAGTTTTATTTTTACCCTTAAAGATACGCATGGGAAAAATTATCAAGTTCAATTTGCTTTTGATACTAACGTTTCTGTTTTGTCATTTTTGTTTTTATGCATGTCTGAATAAGGGACCCTGTCCAATCGACGAAAATCGGGATCGATATCTCCACGGTAACATGCCAGATACTAAATGAAATTTTATCATCAAATAAAGACTTGTATCATTTCGGCACTTGCACTGAGCGTTAAGCTTCGGATATTTTCGAAGAAGAAGCATTTTCCTTGTGTCAAGAAGCGTCTCCGCAACTTGTCGATCCGCAACGTTTCGCACATTGTAAACAAAATAATGACATGCCATTTAAAATAGCAACTGTTATAGTGGACGCAACTTGACCCCGATGGTTGACTTTGCATGATAATATATGATAAGGCACAACCTATTATTGAAAAGGAGTGTTGCACGAGAAAAAGGAAATAAAACTTTGCGTAAATGTAAATTAGTGTATTGGAAAGTTTTAACTGATAAAATATAAGTAATTATACTTTGATACTGCACTGTATACAAACTAATTCCATAAAAATATACAAGGCTACCCTACGCACCCTTGATTTCTACAATGAAATAATGGATATGAATAATTGGCCTAAGGTCAACCATCGCGGTCAAGTTGCGACTACTATATGTATAGCTGAATGGTGTTGGAAGGTGAACCGCATCACATCAACTGAATAAAAACAAATGAGCGAAATGGTAAACACGATGTGTTCCCCATCTGGAGAGTGTCATATCCGATGTGTTCCCCATCTGGAGAGTGTCATATCCGTGTGATGTAAATGAAAAATATTTCTCGTGGTGCAATAGTTAATACAGTATATAACGAGTACTCAGTGTGTCTTTTAGTTCCGTGGCCTATCAAGGACAGAAAAATCACGCTGTAACGATAAAACAGGGGAAGGTCAAAATGTTTAACACTTGTTAGAAGAAAATGACTTAAACATACAAAGCTCATAAATACTAATCTATTTTCAAGTGACGCACTGCCTTATTTCACATAAGAATATCCTGTTTAGAAGTGGAGTTCAGTCGAGGCTCTTAATGTCTCTGTTTAAAATGCGGCTAACACATTTCCGCTAAGAACATGAAATAGAGTACATTAATTTCTGATAATTACTTTCTTTAACATTTGCGAAAATTTTGAATATTGCTGAATATACTAGAATGTTTTATTGTATTATTAAAATTTGTAAGAACACAAAGCAGTGTCTTGTTGTTGTGTTCTTACAAATTTTAAATGTCATTCTTACGCTTTTAAGACATATTTTGCTGTCAGAATTATTGTCAGTAATGGTGGTGGAGGTGGTGGTGGTGGTGAAGGTGGTGGTGGAGGTGTGGTGGTGGTGGTGGAGGTTGTGGTGGTGGTGGTGGTGGTGGAGTTGGTTGTGGTGGCGTGGTGGTGGTGATGGTGGTGTGGTGGTGGAGGTGGTAGAAGTGCTGGAAGTGGTAGTGGAAGTGGTAGTGGTGGTGGTGTGGTACTGGTGGTGGCGGTGAAGGTGGTGGTTTTGGAGGTGCAGGTGTGGTGGTGGTGGTGGTGGAGGTTGAGGTGGTGGTGGTAATGGTGGTGGTGGTGTGGTGGTGGTGGAGGTGGTGGTGGTGGAGGTGGTGGTGGTGTGGTGGAGGTGGTGGTGGTGGTGTGGTGGTGGTTGTGTGGTGGTGGTGGTGGAAGTGGTGGTGGTGGTGGTGGTAGTGGTGGTGGTGGTGGAGATGGAGGTGGTGGTGGTGTGGTGGTGGTAGAAGTGATGGAAGTGGTAGTGGTGGTGGAAGTGGTAGTGGTGGTGGAGGAGGTTGTGGTGTGGTACTGGTGGTGGTGGTGGTGGAGGTTGAAGTGGTGGTGGTGGTGGTGGTGTGGTGGAGGTGGTGGTGGTGGAGGTGGTGGTGGTGGTGGAGGAAGTGGTGGTGTGGTGGTGGTGGAGGTGGTGGTGGTGCAATGATTGTTGTTATTTTTATAGTATTTCTAGTGTTTGTGTCAATATTCTGAATGTTTTGTGCTTCAGTTATGACTGCGTCGATTTTAGGAAGACGTTGTATGATCGATTTCCACTGCTTAAGGTAAAGTTGTTTTGTTTGTTTGTTTGTTTGTTTTGGGTTTAACGCCGTTTTTCAACAGTATTTCAGTCATGTAACGGCGGGCAGTTAACCTAACCAGTGTTCCTGGATTCTGTACCAGTACAAACCTGTTCTCCGCAAGTAACTGCCAACTTCCCCACATGAATCATAAGGTAAAGTTGTATTCCGATGATACTTGCGGTGTGATCTATGAAACGTCTCAATATGCGCCAGGATTTCACTATCTCTGTTGCAGACATTAATTTAAACGTTTTGCTGTATCTCGAACTGTTTCATATAGTGACAGGCAGTCTGGTTTTAATTCACTTTAATTTCATAATCTACGTATGTAGCTGAATTCGTAGTCGCAAAGGCTAAAGCGAAAGGCAAGGAGAATATAACGATAAGTATAATCGTGCATATGATGATTGATGATGACATTTGACTGGCGAGAGTTTTCCATACTGTAAGCTTTGACTAACTAAAGCGTGTTCTAATATACACGTTTCGAAGGGCCCCGTTTTCAAAGCAAGGCTTATGTAAAAATGGAGTGATTTCATTGTGGTATGAATTCTAAAGTAAGAATGATTTATCTGACTCGAGCGCGTTCTTCGCGATGTCATTCGTTAATAATATTGAGCGTTGATTGGTTAAAATTTCGACGTTTTCATTGGTCAAAACGACTTTATTGGAGATGTTTTATTGGTTCGTTTCCCTGCCTTCTGATTGGCTATTTTATGTTTAGAAACGACGGTATTAATCTGTATTCTAAACGGATAAAGAGTGTTGGTTCATTTTAGCGTGGGATATCGACGAGTTTACATCCGTTGAGTGCGTAATAGTTTGTCTTTTAATTTCATTTTATAAATAGGTATTCACGTATAGTTTTAATGACTGGTCAGCAGTACGTAATTATATTATACATTTTCTTTCGAATGATTTTTATACTAGAGGTTCTTTATAACGCATGCGTATAGCTTTGTTTTCGTGTTATCTCCCGGCCTAACTAAACTAAAAGGAACCAGCGTGTGAGCCATCTGGTCTAGTCGCGTAATGGCTGTCAAGTATTTGAATACTAATTTTTCGCTTAATAGAGGTCTAAATTGAGGCTAGTTTTTGTTTAAATTTCACTGTGGATGTATTGTTGACATTTTGGTAGGAAACATGGGAGAGCAGGTTGTATTCGGTGAAGTCAAGCTCAATTTTAGTATGAGTAGTACTTCCGGGTCACAGAAGTGTGACTTTGATGTCAGTTTACAGTAATGTGACCAGAGAAATCTCTCTTAGAAGATACATGACCCCTACTTTTCTCTTCATTTTATATCAGTTTTATCATAACTCTTTAAAATGAGGAAAGGATTTGTTCTCTGAAATGGGTCTATCAACTTCTCTTGGGTTATAAATAGAACGAAAATAAAAACAGATCGAAGTAGGTGCTTGGAAAACCAATATCAACCTGATTTGGTCTAAATTTATTCCTTATTTCTTTATTAAAGTTACAATTGTAATAACAAGACTGACTTTACATATATTCATGTAATAAAACAATTATTGACTTTTTCATAGGTTGATATCAGGATTTATCAACCCGAAAAGTGTTATATTCACCTCGCCTTCGGCTCGGTGAATATAACTTTTTGAAGGTTGATAAATCTTGATATCAACCTATGAAAAAGTCAATAATTGTTTTATTACATGAATATATGTAAAGTCAGTCTTGTTATTACAATTGTAACTTTAATAAAGAAATAAGGAATAAATTTAGACCAAATCAGGTTGATATTGGTTTTCCAAGCACCTACTTCGATCTGTTTTTATTTTCGTTCTATTTATAACCCAAGAGAAGTTGATATGATATGTACTCATTACTTTTCGAACCGTTTTCAGACAATCAGAGAAACAATAGAATACAGTCATGTAATAAAGATTCATGAAACCTTGCATGGGTCTTAATCATGATATGAACTTGCGCACCTCCTATTTTTCATCTGGCTCCGCCCCCTATTTTCAGAGTTATGGCCCCTAAAATAGTCAAAAATGCACATTTTCACCTTGTGACATGTCTAGCTCAAACAGTATTTGATATAGGTTTATGAAACCTTGCGTGAGTCTTAATCATGATATGAACTTGCGCACCTCCTATTTTTCCTCTGTCTCCGTCCCCTATTTTCAGAGTTATGGCCCCTGAAATAGTCAAAAATGCACATTTTCACCTTCTGACATGCCTAGCTCAAAAGTATTTGATATAGATTCATGAAACCTTGCGTGAGTCTTAATCATGATATGAACTTGCGCACCTCCTATTTTTCCTCTGGCTCCGCCCCTATTTTCAGAGTTATGGCCCCTGAAATAGTAAAAAATGCACATATTTACCTTGTGACACGCCTAGCTCAAAAAGTATTTGATATAGTTCATGAAACCTTGCATGAGTCTTTATCATGATATGAACTTGTGCACCTTCTTATGTTTCCTCTGTCTCCGCCCCCTATTTTCAGAGTTATGGCCCCTGAAATAGTCAGAATGCACATTTTCACCATGTGACATGCCTAGCTCAAAAAGTATTTGATATAGATTCATGAAACCTTGCGTGAGTCTTAATCATGATATGAACTTGCGCACCTCCTATTTTTCCTCTGGCCCCGCCCCTATTTTCAGAGTTATGGCCCCTGAAATAGTAAAAAAATGCACATTTTTACCTTGTGACACGCCTAGCTCAAAAAGTATTTGATATAGATTCATGAAACCTTGCATGAGTCTTTATCATGATATGAACTTGTGCACCTCCTATTTGTCATTTGGGTCCTCTCTATTTTTTGAGTTATGGCCCCTGAAATAGTCAAAAATGCACATTTTCACCTTGTGACATGTCTAGCTCAAAACGTATTTGATATAAATTGATGAAACCTTGCATGAGTCTTAATCGTGATATGAACTTGCGCACCTTCTATTTTTCATTTGGGTCCGTCCCCTATTTTTAGAGTTATGGCCCCTAAAATAGTCAAAAATGCACATTTTCACCTTGTGACATGCCTAGCTCAAAAAGTATTTGATATAAATTGATGAAACCTTGCATGAGTCTTAATCATGATATGAACTTGCACACCTCTTACTTTTTATTTGGGTCCGCTCCCTATTTTTAGAGTTATGGCCCCTGAAATAGTCAAAAATGTACATTTTCATCTTGTGACGCACCTAGCTCAGAAAGTATTTAATATAAATAGTTGAAAACTTGCATAAGTCTTAATCATGATATAAACTTGCACACCTCTAATTGTTTGGCTGGCTCCACCCCTATTTTTAAAGTTATTGCCCCTGAAATAGTAAAAACATGCACTTTTTCACCTAATTATGTGCCTAGTTCAAAAAGTATTAGATGTAATTCAGGAAACCTTGCTGGAGTCTTTATCGTGATGTGACCTTGCAAACTTGGCATTCTTCTTGAGAATCGTAGCTCTTATTACAGAGTTATGGCCCTTGAAATAGCCAAAATAGTGGATTTTTTGTTTGTGATGCTCATAGCTCAGAAAGTATATGGCCTAGAATAATGAATCCTTTTCATAAAATGTTTGTTGAGGCTATACCCTCAAACTGAAACTGAAAACATTTGAATTATTGCCCCTTATTTGTTCCAAAAGTACCAGTGGGGGGCACACTCTGTGTCCTACGGACACATTCTAGTTGAATCTACTTTGTGTCTCCCTTTATGGCTCTAACTTTAACTATAACAGTTCCTGTGCAATATTAAAAGTAATGTTTTACAACCACATGTACGTATACATAAAATATATTCGGAAAGTTAAGATAAAAATTTAAAGCATTATGGACCTTCAAACATCATGCTGCTGTTTTTAAGTATAATTATGATAAATATATTTTCAACAGTTTGTAACAAATAATCACGGAAAGAATACTGCCAGGGGCCTCCGCGGCCGAGCAGTTAAATTCGCTGACTTCAAATCACTTGCGCCTACCGATGTGGCTTCGAACCTCACTCGGAGCGTTGAATTTCTCATGTGAGGCAGCCATCCAGCTGGCTTACGGAAGGTCAGTGGTTCCACCAAGGTGCCTGCTCGTATTGAAATAATGCACGGAGGGCCAGCTTAGGTCTTCCTCCACCAACAAAGCTGAAAAGTCACCATATGACTTAAACTGTAAGTGTAGAAATATTCGAGGGCTTCAAATTTTCGCGATATTCGTGGTGATCGGCAGTCAGCGAGTTCATGATAACCGCAATAATTTCTACACAAATTTATACTTATAAATTATATTTTCGCGCAAATTTGAACCATTTTACCTTCGTGTACCTTAAATTCATGTTTATAATGAATATATACTTGTTAGCTATAATTGTAGGCTCATTTATCAAGTGATTGAAAAAAACAAAACAAAACAAAAAAAACAAAGCGTTATGTTGTACCAAAACACTTGCAAACATGCACAAAAAAGTATCAAACACGGTATTTATTAGATCTCTTTCTATCATCACCTTCTATCAGCTGTGAACACATTCTATATTCAGATATAATTTCTATTGTTGATTTAATAGGTTTTCAATTCATACCTTTTATAAACTGCCCAGGGATTATTGTATGCATATTTTTTTGAATGTAGGAAAAAATCCCCCTCTGCTGTTTCTGATCTACCTGGACAAAATCCCACTTGTGAAATTATCAAGATGGACAAAGTCCCACTTGTGAAAATATCAAGTTGGACAAAATCCCCCCACCCTGTGATGTTTTATTTATTTATTTACCTTTTTATTTCAGAATGGAAACATATATAAGCATCTAGTGAAAAGAAATATACAAATAATTACTGCAGTATGTTTAAATTTATCAATTTGTTAACATCTAATAGTATGAAAAAAAAAATGAAAAACTGAGTATTTTTACTCAGATTATGCAACACTTTAATAGATTCATCCGTTTTCCTTTATGCATTTTGTATATTAGATAAGTTATCATACTGCTGATGATTCTCGCTATTGTGGGACTGTATTGCATTTATTTTAAATAAAATCTTGGAAAAAAAGAGAGAACTAGAATGTGTCTGTAGGACAAACACACACACCCACTGATACATTTGTCACAAATAAGGGGAAATAAAACAAATGTTTACAGTCTTAATGGGGTATAGTTTCAAAAAAATATGAAAAGGATTCATTATTCTATACCATATACTTTTTGAGCTAAGAGCATCAAAAACAAAAATCCACTACTTTGGCTATTTCAAGGGCCATAACTCTGTAGTAAACGCTAAGATATTCAAGAAGAATGCAAAGTGTGCAAGGTTACATTATGATAAAGACTCAAGCAAGGTTTTCATCCATTTATATCATATACTTTTTGAGCTAGGTGTGTCACAATGTGAAAATGTGCATTTTTGACTATTTCAGGGGCCATAAATCTAAAAGTAGGGGCGGAGCCAGACGAAAAATAGGAGGTGCATAAGTTCATATCATGATAAAGACTCATGCAAGGTTTCATGAATCTATATCAAATACTTTTTGAGCTAGGCATGTCAGAAGGTGAAAATATGCATTTTTGACTATTTCAGGGGCCATAACTCTAAAAGTAGGGGGCGGAGCCAGGCGAACAATAGGAGATGCACACGTTCATATCACGATAAAGACTCATGCAAGGTTTCATTAAATTTATATCAAATACTTTTTGAGCTAGGTGTGTCACAATGTGAAAATGTGCATTTTTGACTATATTTCAGGGGCTATAACTCTAAAAATAGGGGCGGAACCAGACGAAAAATAGGAGGTGCACAAGTTCATATCATGATAAAGACTCATGCAAGGTTACATGAATCTATATCAAATACTTTTTGAGCTAGGCATGTCAGAAGGTGAAAATGTGCATTTTTGACTATTTCAGGTGCCATAACTCTAAATGTAGGGGGCGGAGCCAGGCGAACAATAGGAGGTGCACAAGTTCATATCACGATAAAGACTCATGCAATACACTTATGTTTATAGCACTTTCTTCTATCATTACAATATCAAATAGAAATGCATCATATTGTGTAACAGCATAATTACATAAATAAATACAAAATAAGTATTTTAAAAATCATGGATCAGATAATTATCACCATTAATGACAGTAAGTTTGGCAATCTACTTGTAATCTTCAGATATGGAATGTCTTTCTTGTATCACTTTCAATTAAGCAATTCTAATGCAATTCCCAATTGCAGTCAAGAACTGCTCAATGCTTTATTTCCGCATTTGGTTGTTGGTTCACCACTCCTAAAATATTCCGTGGTTTAAACATTATGACAAAGATAAGTAAATAAAATATTTCACTGTGAATCCTCAATTACTAGGAATTATTATTCAAGTACAATTAATTCAGAAGTGGTAAAGGCATATAGCCAGGGAGCCAAAAGTGCGAAAAGTGCCTAGAAACTAAATAAGTGCCTAATAACTAAATAGTAAAACTAAGATAATAATGAATAATCTTACATGATAAGAATTATCGTATATAAATATTTAAAAAAAAAAACAACATCAAACAAACAAACAAAAAAAGAAACAAACAAAAAACACTACTTTATCCTTGAATTAGGGGCACCTCAAATCTTTCAAATCTTGAACCCTAGTCGTCTGGATATAGAGTCAAAGGTACTTTACTGCTGAACTACTGATGAGGGGGATATATTTGGTTAAAGGGGATTTTGTTCTCTCCAAAAATAAATCACAGGGGGGGGGGGGGGGGGGGGGGTTTTGTCCAACTTGTTATTTTTTACAAGGGCGATTTTGTCCACCTTGTTAATCCCATCAGGGGTGTGGGATTTGGGATTTTTGTCCATGTAGATCAGAAATAGCAGGGGAGGGGGATTTTGTCCAGGGGGGACTCTGTCCATATTGACATGGTGCTACACAGATGCTGACTATAATCAAATAGAAAAAGTGGAAACTACACAGGTCGCTCAACACGACAAAAACGAAAATGTTGCAGGCTCAGTTTGATTGAGCCTGTTCACGGGCGGTATAAATATCTTTGAATTACGGGCACCTCAAATCTTTCAAATCTTGAACCCTAGTAGTCTGGATATAGAGTCAAAGGTACTTTACTGCTGAACTACTGATGAGGGGGATATATTTGGTTAAAGGGGAGTTTGTTCTCTCCAAAAATAAATCACAGTGGGGATTTTGTCCAACTTGTTATTTTTACAAGGGCGATTTTGTCCACCTTGTTAATCCCACCAGGGGTGTGGGATTTGGGAATTTTGTCCAAGTAGATCAGAAATAGCAGGAGAGGGGGGGGGGGTTGTCCAGGGGTGTGGGGGGGGGGGACTTTGTCCGTATTGACATGATGCTACACAGATGTTGACTATAATCAAATAGAAAAAGTGGAAACTACACAGGCCGCTCAACACGACAAAAACGAAAATGTTGCAGGCTCGGTTTGATTGAGCCTGTTCACGGGCGGTATAAATATGCTTTGACCTTCAAAAATGATCTTTAAGCGAGTTCATTAACTAAGGTGGATCTGGGATTCGGATCATCTCGGCTGATGATTTACGTAAGAAATAGGTATGTAATGTTAGAAATTAACTGAGTTGCGATCAAACACTGCATAGTGTATTGGTAAGTGTGATTGCCGCTGATACATGGCTTGCACGCAACCTGTGGGTTCGAAACCAAGCAGAATTTGTTTTTATTGTATTATTAATTATCATTCAAAAAGAACGTATCATATTTTATTGCCTGGACTTTATTAATTACTGTTTTGAATTATTTTTTCTCCATTTTTTCCCATTCGTTTTCTTTTATATTTTTTGTCTTAAAATTGATTTCATATCAGAAAAAAAAAATATATTTGAGCCGTGCCATGGGAAAACCAACATAGTGGATTTGCGACCAGCATGAATCCAGACCAGCCTGCGCATCCGCGCAGTCTGGACATGATCCATGCTGTTCGCTTTCAAAGCCTACTGAAATTGGAGAAACTGTTAGCGAACAGCATGGATCCTGACCAGACTACGCAGATGCGCAAGCTGGTCTGGATCCATGCTGGTCGCAAACCCACTATGTTTGTTTTCTCATGGCGCGGCTCATTTCAATTCACAAACAAGGTTAATCCTCAGATTCGCTGGCAGTGTCAGTTTCAGAGTGAATCGTCCGTTGAATCATCAACGTTGATAATGACGTGTTCAGGAATCTCATCACGCGCAACTTGAACGTTCGCCAACGTTGGAAGAACTTTCTTCTGTGCGTACATCCCTGCAATAGGTCTTCGCGCCACACCCTGGTTGAAGTCATCGAAGATGATGTTATTCTTTGTCTTCTCATTCTGTTGTCTGGCATCTTTCTCAGTAACAATCTTTTGTGCCGTAGATCTGCTGACGCCGGTGAGTGCAGAGATTCTCTCCCGAGCACGAGCAAGTGAAAGTTTCAAACCAGAGTCCTTCTCTTCCATACAAAATTTGTACACGCTTCTAATAAATTCTCTAACATCATCGCTATATCTATACACCGGTTTCGACATTGTTGCTGTGACATATTTTACATAAAGTATATTCACAAACTTGCTTTCACAAAATTGCACATTTATTTTGTAAAAAAAGCTGGACATAATACAATGTAGTTATCAAAAAAGAAAAAAGTCTTACCATTCCGGGATCCGAACCCACACCTACACCTCATACATTGTATGCGACATTCACTCAAACCTACTGCGCCAACGAAACAAGTTTAGTGTGTCCGATTGGTTGGTGTCTTTTATGTATAAAATATGTATTCAGTAAACTATAGCACCCCTTTACTTGGATGAGTTCAATATTAAAAGTACATTTACGCCCGAATGCACAACGTATGTACCTATGACTAATTCGTGACGTTGTCCTGATTTGTAGTAGCCCCCCCCCCCCACCCCCCCCCCCAAGGTGGATGTTTTGCCGTGCGCGAATTTAAAGCCTTTGTCTCCGCGAATTCAGAAATGCGCAAAAATACCTAAGATGCCGTAAAGGACCGTTCCGCGAAAATGTGTTTCCGCCAATTCATATACACTTAGGCCTAAAAAATTCTTTGTTTCCGGTAACATGTTAAAAACATAGGGTAGTGTAGTCAGGTTTTTTGACATTTTTTTATTAAGTGAGACTTTTCGGAAATTATTTGTGTTTCAAAAAAATGAATATAGATAAGGGGGTTATACCTTAGAGCACCAGTAAGTTGATTTCTAACATCACTGACCATGTTTTTAGCATAAAAAGTGCAGTTGAAAAAAAAAATCTCCAAGGCCATAAAAACACTAGGGTCGGGCCAAAAATCTAGGGTAGGTCGGGATACCGGAAACGAATATTTATTACGCCTTACAGTAACTCTGTCGGGGTGACGTTAAACCCAACAAAAATGCAGCCAGGTATAATATCTATTTCATAATATATTCATTTTGAAATAATTTTTTCATATAATAATTATTATAAGATAAAATGAGAAAATTTGGAAAACTTACCTGACATAACAGCCGCTAACGGAAGACCTTCACACAAGTTCCCAATGGCGTCAATATATGGCTTGTTTTCCGGTTTGAAAACCTTCTGTTTTTGAGAATATTTCACAGCTTTATTACAATTGCTTTGATTATCTGAGACAATTCTATTCTCAGTAGTGTCAAAGAGTAATTCAATGATTGCTGTGAGGTCTAACGGTCGGAGTTCAAAGGAATTAAAGCCTTTCTTTAAGTTTTTCGGTTTGTTGGAAGAAGAGAGAATTGTTTTCAACTTAAAACAGTTTAGTGACTTATCGTGAAAATATAGGAACGCGTCTTTAAAATTACTAACCATTAGTTTGTCAATGTGATCTATAAAAAGTAGAATTTTATGTTTGCATTTCTTTAGTTGAATTATTACAATATCGACTGCTGACTTAATGAGATCATTCTGTTTTACACATCTGTTACTTCCAGGTTTCAGACAAAGCTCGCAGGAATCGCATGCAATCTTTTGCAATGGAAACTTTCTTTTAAAGCTTTCCTGATTTGCACCTACGCTATCCAGAAACTCAAGAAACCAGTCGTATTGAGAATATCCTGACTCGATATCATCTAATTCAAAATCTTTCCACAAGTATGTTGTATTTCTAATATCTAACGGTTGTCTACACGCTTCTTTCATAAATCTTGATTTTCCAATTTTCTTCATCCCATAAACAAGAACTGATCTACTTTTGGAAAGCGTTTTCTTAAAATTTTCCAGGTCTGCACGACGTCCAACAAATTTCCAGTCTGTATATTCTAATTCATCAACAGATTCAATGTTCCCCATGTTTGTGTGTCATAAATTAATATGACGAATGTTAAATATAGTTCAGATAAAGCTGGTTAGATAAAGGCTGTCATGAAACAGGAAGTATTGATTGTACATTTTCCGTTTTCTCCTCCGATGATTGTTGATGAGACCTAAAATTAATTAACCATATTTATTACACTTGTGATTTTTTCCAACTAGAATCTCCTATATATCAGTTATCACCTAATAATACATAAAACTATAAAGCTATCTTAAAATTGGTTACAACCAACTGCCAGTTTAATAATTGTCAGATACTGAGCCATTGACTGCAAACGCAAATTATTTTCGAGGCGTGGTCCCGCAGTTGACCAGTGTTCCTGATGGTAAGACAATTCATATATAACCATATATAACCAACTTTTATGGTTATGTTTCATGAAGTCTCCTACTTATATTAAAATGTACCTTTGCATACCATGCACCTAATTTTCTATTAGAGCTTAAACTGTGCGTTCAGTCATGTTTCTTGGAGAAATGTAAGTCATTTCGTTCCTGATCAGTTGTCTCAGACATTTGCAATGGAATTACTTTATAAACTATGAACCAGTATTTTCGAATAATATGTTGTATGTTGCTTGTCACGTTTTATTATTAATGATGTCTAATTTATTTAAACA
Organism: Mercenaria mercenaria; assembly: GCF_021730395.1. NCBI lineage: Eukaryota > Metazoa > Mollusca > Bivalvia > Venerida > Veneridae > Mercenaria > Mercenaria mercenaria. The sequence goes on along the minus strand of NW_026462854.1, from coordinate 28,757 downwards.
TGATCTTTGCACATATTCACATATCTCTGTTATCTAATTGTTTTGAAAAGCAGGTTGTATTAGGTAATTTATATATCATACGGACAATATTTATATAATCGTAACCGTACATCCAGTCACAACTCACCGAATCAAAACTTATTTCAAAAGATTACTTACTCACTGATGTTGTACAGTTGTTTTTTTTTTGTTTTTTTTTGTTGCTTTTTTCAGCAGTGCTAATTTACTTTTAAAATATGCAAAAACTTTCACTAGAATAATCTTTCCATGATATATAAATGAAAAGAAGTGCAATGCATTATTGTGTATAAAACCTGTATAGAAAAATACCTGAAATATGCGTAAGATAATCTAACTTTTAGTATACATTGCTTAAGAAGACTTGCGCATTTGTGAATATTAATTCTAACACGATCCGATTCATTTTCCTATCAAACAAAGAAGGCAGAAAACAGTAAATTATCATACAACAAATCACTGTTCTGACGTCACAATTATTACGTCATGGCGTCAAACGGCATAGCGGCGTGCTGGAAAAGAAACCAATTGAAAACGGGCAAATTTTTAGTGAATGTCGTCAAGGATGTACTTAAAATCCGTAGTAACATGTTAGAATGATATAAATGATATATCTCATTTAGTGATTTGCTCTTGAATAAATCAATGTTTGTCGTTCAGATGCATGCCTATTATTATATCACTCGGGCTGCGCCCTCGTGATATAATTCCTTCGCATCTTAACTCCAAACAATGATTTCAACGATTTATTCAACGACAAATCACTGGATGAGATGTATTATTTCTTAAACAACCGTAACTCTGTATGTTTTAATGTCTGATACTAAATGCAATATAGCCATAGATCTAAATGTCGCCTCTTTTTTAAGAAAGCTTATAAAAGAAATCTACCATTTGTATAGTACTAGAAAATATCTTACCTGGTATGTATTTTAACTAGATATACCCTGATATACGCCAGACCTTCGCATACATATCTACGTGTAAATGTTATCACTATTTGTTTACTTAAATATATTTCGGTTTTCCAAGTAACACTCTTACCAATGTTTTCCATGAATACGATGATAAAAGATTGAGTGGTATATTTAGAAAAAAAAGATTAGGCTACATAAATATAAAATGTAGGACAGAGTTTCAAATAAGCTTGGCTTTCTACTCAATCCTTTATGCTGTAACTATGTAACGTTTCATGTTGTAAATATATATGAATAAAAATTGTTTAAACCAAGTAACAAATGAGCCGCGCCATGAGAAAACCAACATAGTGGGTTTGCGACCAGCATGGATCCAGACCAGCCTGCGCATCCGCGCAGTCTGGTCAGGATCCATGCTGTTCGCTTTCAAAGCCTATTGCAATTAGAGAAACTGTTAGCGAACAGCATGGAACCTGACCAGACTGCGCGGATGCGCAGGCTGGTCTGGATCCATGCTGGTCGCAAACCCACTATGTTGGTTTTCTCATGGCGCGGCTCAAATGTAATTGAAATATAAAAATAGAACGAAAACTACTTACTGCCGGTGACCACAGTATAATTATAACAAGTTTTACCCAAAAATATTGAAACATTTACTCTTCTTAATACCCCAGTCACACATACGGCGCGGATAGTTACGTCTAGCTACGGACAGAAACGTAGTAATCCGTATCGATCCGTACCTGAGCCGTACCTCAGAGTAGTCATTCGTACTAATCCGTACCAAAACGTGGTCAAAACGTATTCAAAACTTATTCCAAACTTGCAAGTTTCTCCAACTTTTGAACATGCACAAAAGTTTGAGCGAACCGTAGCCATTTAAGCTTGACTTTAGTCCAACTTGGCTGAAAATTATTCATACGTAGTTAAACGTACTTAAACGCAGTTATCCGTGCTGTTACGTACCTCGCCGTAGCCGAACGTAGTTATCCGAGGCTGCTCGTACTTAAGCATAGTTCAACGTAGTTTACCGCAGACCCGTCCGTGCGCTGGGCAAGTTGCAAGGAGAAGTAAAACGTAATTCAACGTAGTACCTCGTACCTATCGGTACTTATTCGCGTCCTGTATTGATTTGTTTGTTTCCTGTTTCTCACCATTTTTCCCGTACTAAGACGTACTGCTCCTTAGTTATACACCCACGGACTAATCTTACCCGCACCGTACCTCAACGCACGGACATATCCGTATGTGTGACTGTAGCTTTATGTAGCACTTATAGAGCGTTGTACAACCTAATTACTTCAAACAAATCTTGCATCATTAACACATTATATGACAGAAAGAAAATGCATACAATTTAAGATGCATCACAGAATAACTGTATTCTTTTGTACTTCCATGATGGTAATTAAACATGATTTGATTTGCATAAAAAAAGAGAAATACAAGTATATCTACGGTGGTATGTTTAGGACATATGTTATTTTTTAAAGATTAAAGTATCTCGTGCGCACGACATCTTATCTCGTGCGCATGACATCTTATCTTGAGCGATCAACATCTTATCTCGTGCGCAGGACATCTTATCTTGAGTGATCAACATATTATCTCGTTCGCACAACATCTAATCTTGAGCGATCAACATCTTATCTCGAGTGATCAACATATTATCTTGAGCGGTCAACATCTTTTATCGAGCGATTAACATCTTATCTTGTGCACACGACATCTTATCTTGAGCGATCAACATATTATCTTGAGCGATCAACATCTTACCTCGAGCGATCAACATCTTATTTTGAGCGATCAACATCTTTTCTTGAGCGATCAACATCTTATTTCGAGCGATCACCATATAATCTTGAGCGATCAACATATTATCTCGAGCGATCAACATCTTATCTTGAGCGATCAACATATTATCTTGAGCGATCAACATCTTATCTTGTGCGATCAACATCTTACCTCGAGCGATCAACATCTTATTTCGAGCGATCACCATATTATCTTGAGCGATTAACATATTATCTCGAGCGATCAACATCTTATCTTGAGCGATCAACATATTATCTTGAGCGATCAACTTCTTATCTTGTGCGATCAACATCTTACCTCGAGCGCACAACATCTTATTTATATATATTAAGGCCCTTTGTGTGTGCATTTAGGTCATCAGTAAAACATACGGACAAGTTGTTAATTAGGGTTCCGCCTATTTCGCTGTTATTTAAACCTCCCACAAGTACATGTACAAGTTCATTTGGGAGAGCAATGCATATAATTGGTCATCCTATCTTCAAAATCAAATGAACATAACCAATGATGCATACTGTATGTTAGAACAGCAGCAAATTTCAGTTCGACTGGTAAATTGGCGCAAAAAAGTTGCATGTATGAATTAAGAGAAAACAAGGAAAATCGTTTAATATATGGGCAAAGTATGGAAGCCCTGGAGGGACAATTGGTTTCCATACTTCCCACTTCTGACTTCTAACTTTTGCACTTCTCACTTCCAACGTATTGACTTCCTACTTCCTACTTCTAACTTCCGCACTTCTGACATCTAACTTCCACACTTCTGAATTCCAACTTCCAGACTTTCGACTTCTGATTTCGAACTTCCACACTTCTTACTTCCTGACTTCTTACTTCCTTCTTCTAACTTCCGCACTTCTGACTTCTAACTTCCTCATTTCTAACTTCCAACTTCCTGACTTTTGACTTCTGATTTCCAACTTCCACACTTCTTACTTCCGACTTTTTGACTTCTAACTTCCCTCTTCTAACTTCTGCACTTCTGACTTCTAACTTCCGCACCTCTGACTTCTAACTTCCTGTCTTTCGACTTCTGATTTCCAACTTCCACACTTCCAACTTCCGACTTCTTGACTTCTTGTTTCCCTCTTCTAACTATTTTATCAGTTTCCGTATTTAAATTTCTAACCCTGCAAACATGTACAACGGTTATAAGTATAATCTAAATAAAAGCAAAAAGGGTGACAGCAGCATGTTCTTATTCGACGCCGCCCAGAAGGCGGTGTCGAGTATATGGGATACGCTTTTATTTTGGACCCTGTAAAGATGGTAATGAAAAGTTTCGGAAAGATAAAATGAACACAGTGAATAGTTTGTAAAAGGATAAACGATATTGCACAATAGATTTTAGTGAATAAACAAAAAATGGCAAAAAGAAACCATAAAAAATGTATGTAATGCAACTTATTATGTGATTTAAAACAATGCTATCTGTCTGTCCTCTCCTTATTTGTAGACCAGAAAATATTTTTTTTTTTTTTTTACAATTTCGTCAAAATGTTGATCCGATTTATTGATAAGGGAGGTTACTCTGTAAGTCAAGTTTTCTATTTCTGATCTTAGCATGACCTACTTACCTATCTCATTTTCTATAAATAGAACACAACGCAGATATAACATACTGCAACGCGTGATTTGCGGACAAGGGAGCGTTCATGTATTTTACAATAACCTTTCAGTAAACTTCGAAGAGAATATTAAAATATAAAAATACGGAAAATTACAATTTCTCTGCATAAAATTCCTTGAAAAAACGTATTAACAAACTAAACAAAGGAATCAATAAGCCTATATATGTTGAAATGAACGAAGGAAGTGCCGCTGTTAACTTATTTTTAACCTTTTGTCTTATTTTCTTTGATGATAGGTACAGTGATGTAATTTCAGAATGCGCACATTTTTGCAGATTCCTATCTATATTTGTTGTTGTTTTTTTTTGCTTATGTCTCATCTACTCATTGTTTACAGATATACACTGTCAACTAAGGTGTGCAATAGGCTAAAGAGCATTTGGCTGAATTTGTCAGTAACAAGTTAAAACTTCTTTAAATGTGGTTAGGTCGAAATATCAAAAGCCATGGGACCATAACTTATCAAAGCATCAGTGACTTTAAAATAGAATTCCTTGTTGAATTTATATTTTCATTGATTTTATATGACTAGCAATTTGCTCTGGTTGTATTATATCTTGTTACTCTTGCTTCTTTTTCTTCTTTTTTTAACTTTAATAGATAGTTCTTGTATCTGTCCTTTCCTGACTTAAAAAAAACACATTTTCATTGACATGATTTTCTACCCTTTGGCAGTGGGTTATTATGATTGCTAAATTTCTTGTAATATTAGATTTGAATCTAGACACTGACATATTCCTAGTAACCTTGCGGTTCAACGAGGACTTAAAGTTTATCGTTCGTACGGAAAAAAATGAATTCTATGATATTCCAAAAGTATATAAGAAAGATTCATGCTTTGTGAATAGGGGCAATATAGAGATTATTCATGTTATATCATTCTTTTCTTGGACAAAATATTTGGTTGTTTTTGGCAAGGGAAACAGTAAAATGCTGTGTATAATCTGCAGTCTGAAATCTATAATGTAGGTGACTAAGGTCCATGAAACTTCATCAGTATATAGAAAACACTCATTACATTACATGATAATTTAAGTAATGGTTTCTGTGAACCACAACTTTGAAATAATTATCTTTCAACATTTCCCAACAAACTGCATTTCTGTGAAACTTCATACACACGCTCCTGCATATAAGAACTTTTCACAGGTGCTGACCTTAGTTAGTGAAATAATTACTTTAATTTTGTATGTAAAGGGACCCCCTACTTGCAATTGCAAGTAGAGGATTTATATTGCATGGTAATGCTTTTCTATCATGTTTATTCTTCATGTTTTAAACAGTTTATAACATATATTGTTTTATGTGCTAATGTTGATAACTTGTAGCCAGTCAGACTAATAAAGTAATGATTAGGTGATTTCTCATATCGCAATAAATGTACTTCAGACACAACACTTGGCGGCGTCTTTGATGCTTGCATCAATGAATTTCCTTGTTAATGATCTGAATTCACAAAAAGGTCCTTAATAGATATTGATAAGATGACCGAGAAAAGATGTTGATCGCTCGAGATAATATGTTGATCGCTCAAGATAATATGTTGATCGCTCGAGATAAGATGTTGATCGCTCAAGATAATATGTTGATCGCTTGAGATAAGATGTTGATCGCTCAAGATAATATGTTGATCGCTCGAGATAGGATGTTGATCGCTCAAGATAAGATGTCTTGCGCACGAAATAAGATGTTGATCGTTCAAGATAATATGTTGATCGCTCAAGATAAGATGTCGTACGCACGAGATTAGATGTTGATCGCTCAAGATAATATGTTGATCACTCAAGATAAGATGTTGATCGCTAAAGATAATATGTTGATCGCTCGAGATAAGATGTTGATCGCTCAAGATAATATGTCGTGCGCACGAAATAAGATGTTGATCGCTCATGATAATATATTGATCGCTCGAGAAAAGATGTCGTGCGCACGAGATAAGATGTTGATCGCTCAAGATAAGATGTCGTGTGCACGAAATAAGTTGCTGATCGCTCAAGATATTATCTTGATCGCTTTAGATAATATGTTGATCGCTCAAGATAATATGTTGATTGCTCAAAATAAGATGTTGATTACTCAAGATAAGATGTCGTGCGCACGAGATAAAATGTTGATCGCTCAAGATAATTTAATCCTAAAAAAATAACTGCATGTCCTAAACATACCACCGTATATATCTAGTCACAATTATACACTGTCATATATAAGGCCATGGCAATGTGTTTAACGTCTAAACTTTTTTGTGTAATTTAATTGAGCAGTATGCGTAGTACTTGATGTACTTATCTGTGTTTATAGCACACTTTGTTTCTATGGTGTAGGTATAAGATAATTATCTATAACTTCGGCACTTCTGACTTCTATCTTCCACACTTCTTACTTCAAACTTCTTGACTTTCTTACTTCCCTCTTCTAACTTCCGCACTTCTGACTTTTAACTTCAACACTTCTGACTTCTAACTTCCTGACTTCCGACTTTCAACTTTAAAACTTCTAACTTTCGACTTCTTATTTCCATCTTCCTCACTGCTTACTTCAGAGTTCTTGACTTCATACTTCCTTCTTCTAACTTCCGCACTTCTGACTTCTAACTTCCGCACTTCTGGCTCCCAACTCCTTGACTTTCGAATTCTGATTTCCAACTTCCACATTTCTTACTTTCTACTTCTTGACTTTTTACTTTCCTAACTCCCGCACTCCTGACTTCTAACCTCCGCACTTCTGACTTCTAACTTCCAGACTTCCGACTTTCAACTTCAAAACTTCTCACTTCAAACTTCTTGACTTTTTACTTCCCTTTCTAACTTTTGCACTTTTGACTTCTAACTTCCGCGTTTCTGACTTCCAACTTCCTGACTTCTGAATTTCTCACTTGTAAGTTCTCGACATCTTACTTCCAAATTCTAACATTCGCACTTCAGACTTCTAACTTCCTAACTTCTGACTTCGAACTTCCACCTTTCCAACTCCTTACTTCAAACTTCCGCACACTTCTAAGTTCTAACTACCTCGCTTCCGACTACTGACTTCCAATTTCTTAACTTCCAGCTTATAACTTGCAAACTTCTCATTTCTTACTTACAGTTTTCACACTTCTTACGTCTAACTCATTGACTTTCGATTTCTGGTTTCCAACTTCCACATTTCTTACTTCCAGCTTCCCTACTTCTGAGCTCTAATTTCCACTCTTTTAACTTCAAACTTCTAAGTTACTTTCAAACTTCTTATTTCTGTCTTCCAACATCTGACTTTCACCTTCCACCCTTCTGACTTACAACTTCTGCATTTATGACTTCTAACTTCCTGACTTCTCACTTCCAACCTCAAAACTTTTGACTTTCAATTTTATTTTCCTTCTTCAGAAAGCGAAAGTGAGAAGTGTGGAAGTTGAAAATTAGAAGTCGAAAGTCAGGAAGTTGGAAGTCAGAAGAGCGGAAGTTAGAAATCAGAAATGCGGAATTTATAAGTAGGAAGTTAAAGGTCAAGAAGTCTGAGTTGGCATCTGTTATGAGTGACCTTTCTGCTGTACAAACACACGACGCGAGTAATGGCAACACAAATGAAAATGCAGTCGTCCAGATATTTGCAATGATTAGCGGTGTAACTGATGTATGGAAAGACGTTGTCAAAGAGTTGAAGGAGTTAAAGCAGACTCCAGCCAGACAATCTAGCTCGCTTTTAATTATTCGCCACCCATGAATGGTGAAGACAATGCAAGGAACTACGATGAAGATGAAACAGGAGTATACCGTGCATCGATGCGCCCACAAAGGGCAACTGAAAACCAGGGATATGGCATACGTGATGAGATTACTTACGCAAACCAAAACAACTTTGAAGGTGCATCTATGAGGCCACAAAGCGTAACTGAAATTCACCGGTACGGTCAAAGTAACTTTGGAAGTGCATACATGACTTTTAAGTCTTTTAAAATAAAAATACCTTCTTTTACAGGTAAAGAAGACCGGGCTACTTAAATAGCCCGCTTTGAAGCTGTCGGTTATAGGTACAGATGGGGACGAGAAGAGAGACTCGACCAGTTGCTACCAAGAGGGTCAAGCAAGTGAGTTCGTTTTCACGCAGTTTCCTCCTTCAGTTTTGCAGATCTACGATGAACTGATCAGTGAGCTAAATATCAGATATAGAACGATTGAAACAACGCGTTCTTTTTCTCCCAAGGTCAATAGTAGGACCCAACGACAAGAGCGACAAGAGGAGACTGCTGAAGAGTATGCAGCAGAACTAAAATGGCTTTACAGCAAAACACATGGGTATAGAGACAGACGTACACGTGACGAAGACCTTGTGCGACGATTTTAGACGGACTGTCTGATGATGATATACGTTTTCAGATTGAGTTCCACAAGGAACCGCAAGATATTGATGTTGTGAACCTAATTCAAATTAAAAACTCACGAAAGACTTTTACAAGAAGAGTTCAGATGAGGCCGATGATGATGAGGACAGTCAATCTTTTTTAAATAGAATTCAGTCGGGAAAAAGGTCGAGAGAAAGGCCCCTGCTACAGATGACCCTGTGGAAGATCCGGATGGCACAACAAAGCTGCTTAAACGGGTTCTCCAGAGACTGGAGAATTTATAGAATAACGAGGCCCCACAGAAATCAAGGGAGCTAACTAGTCGGCCAGACAAACGTGAAATTGATTGTTTCAACTGTCTTGAACATGGACACTATCCAAGACGATGTCATAACAAAGGGACATACAACAGGCATACCCAGAGTAACAACATATCAGTACAAACGGACGTAATAATGACGGTTCAAACTCGAGCGGACTGACCCTTGTGGCCAGAGGGCAGTCTCCTTTAAATAAAAAGGTATAATTATGTAATGCTTAATGATGTATACAAAAATCAGTGTTATTCGGGGTTTTTTTGTTTCCTTTTTTTCCCCTTATTTTTTTATTTGGTAGCATGTCAAACGAACATATGTGTAAGCTTAATTTTTATTGTACCTGTATGTTTGTTATTGTTATTCAATGTCGTGTACGTCATTCATATTCTAAGTCTTACCATTGTTATTCTTCATATCGTTATTTTTATTATATGTTCGACATTCTTCTGGTAAAAGTCATTATTGTCATTCTATATTCCGTTATTGTTATTGCATCTGTCATTCTCTCCGTCAGTCCGTCTGTCCGAAATTTCGTGTCCTGTCCATAACTGTCACAAGGTCACATTTAGGGGATATAGGTAAAATGGGTTTTCTTTAATGCAATTTTGTGTCCGGTCCATAACTCTGTCATTCATCAAGGTACTTTATCATTATTTAGCACAGATGACGTGTCATGCATGAACTCTGGAACCCTACCTCAAAGGTCAAGGTTATTATTTCTAATAATAAGAATAATCTACGATTCCTATCTTTTTGAACTGTTACGGGTATTGTGTTCATATCAACCCCTTTGGAAGAATTCTTTTGGCTGGGGTCAGGTCAAGGTCACCTAGGTCATTGTTACTAAAAATAGAATTAATTAAAAGATTGGCTTCTCTTAAGACCCGACATCAATCAAACCTTCAAGAAAACAAAATCAACATTCTTAGTCTGTGCTAAATTGTAACCCTGTAGATTTTTCCCTATATTTTGCAAAGTTATGTTTTTAAGAAGGCTAGTGTGATACCTTTAAAGAATTCCATTGGTAACATTTTTACGGCCATCAATGTGGCAGCCATCTTGAATTTCAAAATGGCTGTTGTATTTCAGAAAGTGCGCCTTTATATATTCAGTCTATTCTTCAAATAAACCTGTTTGGTCTGACTAAGATGGAAATTTATATTTCTAAATGGTAAAGGCTTGTTTTATAAGGTTTTTGTAACATTTTAATCAAGTATTGATTTTCATACATTATACACTCTGTGCATGTCAGAGAACAGCTGTTTTCAATAACTACTACCAGAAGCCTACTACAAACAGAATATAATAGAGTCATAAATTGTGATACAGTTGTAGAAGGCAACATGAATTATCAGTTTTGCTTGCCAACCCTAGATATGGCAATGACATTGTTAGACCTTAGTAAGCTTATAGGAGAATTAATCTTTAAATCTACTTGCTTAAATTTCTATATTGTATTTACCAGTTTGGTTTTACTATTTCTTGAAATTTCTGATGAGACCAGAGTTGCATATACAAAAGAAAATGCCACAGAACAAAACTAAGATGGCTTTACCGCCTTGACCTCTTGTGGTATCAAGAAATGCCAGCCACATCTAAAAGACGGCTTCAGTATTGTGTGAAATTCATAAGATTAGGAAAAGTTTTACTACACATGCTGATATGAATAAATATTGTTATTTCTAATAAAATGACTCTGGCTGAGCATTACCGAGTTTTACATTGGAATTTCACTTTATTCTCCCAAATTCAACTTCATTAGTCCTCTTTTGTAATCATGTCTTATTCATTTTGGTCTAGATATATTGAACTTTTCCTACATTTTAAAAGAATGCGACTGACATACCAATTGAATATCCAGTTATATGTAATTAACTTGTATAACAAACTGGAAATCGTTAATAAAGCAAGAATAGCAAGGAAAATATCTGTCTTCTTATGTAGAACCTTATCTTTAAAAGATTTCGTAATACACTCATTGAAATGTAAAAATTCAATTCAATAATGTTTTATTTTTGACAAATAACAGTTAACAAAGTATCTCCGTATCCAAGTGGTTTTTCTCTGAGGTTTCAATACCTGTTTTGGTCATCATCCATACATCCAGCCTGCCTGCGGAAGGTCAGCTGTTCTATCATGTAACCACCTATGTCATAGATACTGCCCAGAATGGTATATGTGTCTACCTCAACAATTACATATAGAAAGTTGCCAAATATCCTGCACTGGGTCAACATGGTCAATGTGATGTAAAACTTGTAACATATATGTACAACATAAGATTGACTTCAACAACTGGGCTATGAAGTTTTGTTTTGTTCTAGGGTTTATGTCTCACCCAGACAATTTATTAATATGGCAATTTTTCAGCTTTGAATGGTAACGGAAGGCCCAGGCGCCCGCCATTATAGGCAAATGCCTGGGTAGAGACAATAATTTTCGGTAAACCAGCACTTTTGCTAACTTGCCTGAAAGAATTCCACGTCACTTGAAGCGTTTCAACCCCGCATAGGTGAAAGCAAAATGATTTGAAAGTCAACGTCCTGCTTTAAATGGTAAAGAAAAGCATTTTAGTCGTGTAGTCATGCATTGCGCTGAAATTGCCGCTTTTTCATAATAGTATAACACCACAAAATAAACATTCGAGAATTATAACAACAATGTATCTTAAAATTATGTCCCTGTATTTCCTTTATTTTTGTTCAAGTTAAAAGTTTAAGAATAAAGCATTGTATATCATAACTGCAGCTGATTTATATAGCTCCAAAATGGAGAAAAATAGGTACAGCGTAATTGGTCATTCTAAAATATCTGGCTATCTCTCTAACTGTTTGTAATCATCTCCCTTTTTATTAAACTAAAAAGATCAGTACTGATAATAACACAGTTTACCACATAGTTTACCTTGGCTTATTTAATGTAATAGTTGCAATCGCTTCGCTGATAATTGAATAATTTCGATAATATAGGATAGCAAAGGCACATTTAGGCTTTTTCTCTCCCTTTACTTTGTCTTTATCATGCTATCGATATGCTTTAAATTATAAAGATTAACTTAAAAGTTATACTGCATGGTTGATATAGATATATTTTGTATAAAGGAATGTCTTTTGTTCATGTAATATCTGTATTCTGAAGATATTGAAAATTATACTAAATTTATAAAATTACAAGCGATTTATCTCCCTTTAGCACAAATAACTCCATTTTAAAAACACAAGATATAACTAAATGTTCCATTTAAACTCATTTAACACACTCTAGCATTTATGTAACATAAAATGTGCATACAGTCCATTTTAAAGGAATTAAATTGGTAAGAAAATGTAAAATAGAATAATTTGAAGTGGCCATTTTGAAATCAAGTTGACCGCCCGCCAAAATAATGACGATAAAAATATTACCAATGGATTTTGAGAGGCTGGGTGTTTAAATTTTCAACAACAACAAAAAAAAAACTTCATAAAATATAGCAAAAAAATGTCCCAATCTGTTATTTTCAGACAATTCGGCACAGACTATCTTAACAATGTGGTACTGTGGTACTGACCAAACCGTAAAACGGGAGCGGTGGTGAAGTGGATAAGGTGTCGGCCGCACAATCCAGGGTTCACGACCATGACTTCTCATATGACACCAATACTGTTTTTTGTTTCAGGAAGCGGACTCGAGAGTAGTTCCAGTAAGCTAGAAACTTTCATCACAATCGAGCTAGAACAATTTAGTATAAACTAAACGGTAAAAGTAAGAGAATGTGTTCTCTCCATTTCTCGACGGAAACGTGGTCTACTTTCGTTTATGACGAGCCAATGTAAAGCCTTGTTACAAAATATGGGAAATAATTAAATCAGCGACGATATACAAATACAATCACATATCACAGAATATGAATGACATGTTTTGTAAATAGAATAATCAGATATTGAACAACAATAATCATGACTACGATAAGAATATCGAACATATAATAAGAATAACTACATAAAATAAATTATACAATAACAATGGCAAGACCTGGAATATGAATCACACACATCATTGAGTAACAATAGCAATAACGAAATATAGAATAACAATAATGACTTTTACCATATAAATGTTGAACATTCAATAATATAGAATGGTAAGATTTAGAATGTGAATGGCACGACACTGAATAACAATATCAAAGATACAATAACAATAACGAAATACGGAACAACAATAATGACGTGTACCATAAAAATATCGAACATACAATAGGAATAACGACATATATAATAATAATAGCAGAATTTAGAATATGAATGACACAACATCGAATAACAATAACAGACATACAATAATAATAAAACAGATTATATAATTTTAGCAACGTTTGACATGCCGTAGTACAGCCCACATTTTGTATAATTTTTCGTATTTTATAGAAGTGACATTTCATAGTTGCATTGATATTACGTAGTTAAAAATGTTAAAATCTTATAACCACAGTAGGTCGAACATTTTAGGAGAATTGGCCAATCACATGCAAAGTAACGGAAAGATACCTGAGTATCATTTAGTGGGCGTATGCGTCGTGTTCCTATGCAAATTAGTTTCGGTTTGAAAATCGTGCTCGATTAAAATGAAGAAAAGAAAAAGCGAATAAACCAAAATGAAAATTCTGAAAAATCATCAGTGTTATATAATAAAAATATAAAATATTGATAATACCTGATACACTTGCTGATGGTATTGACACACTTGCATATAGCGTCATGTTTACCTGAAACGTGTAAACTCTTGGTATTTCCTCGTTTGCTTTCGATGCTCACATAAGCACAATATTCCCGTTTCAATTTATTCCATATTTATACATTTCAACAAAACAAAATTCTTCAATATATTTCCAGAAAATGCTTGTATCATATACAACGGATGGCTACTTTCGACTATGAAGTGTTTCTTTAAAAAAAATCATTATCTATATAGTGACGTTAAGTATAAAAATAAATTTAATGCGTTAGTACTTTAAGTAGGTCAATGATATGTGTCATGTGCACAAAACTGCCACAAATCAAGATATTTGTGTATCGATGACGGTAGATAAAAAACATTTTCAAAGCAAATTCGTCAATATAATATTGTAGCTGTTACAAAAGGATGTACAAACTGACTCTGAAAATTATTATCATCATTCATGACACAGTATCGTTTACGAAAGAGAAAATTCTCCCGTCAGTGTATCAGTTTTAACAGAGTTTTAATACGTAATGCGATACAAGAATTTGTAAATTATTATAAACAAAATAAAAGCATAATTAAATTTGCGCAATATTTAAACATTTGTCACCACTTCTTGCGTTGATAGCTGTGAACTTTGAACAACAAAATCATTTTATGAATAAACAAATACATATCTAAATATTTGTACATGATTAAATTTGCTTAAGTTTGATAAGCATAAAATTATAGAATTTTAATTTTGCGACGTATTGCCTTTTTAGCGTGATGTTTTCCATACTGATATCAATGTGATAATTATTTAGAAGAACGTGCGTTAATTATCAAACCTGAGTAAATTGAAGTAAATATTTTCATTTTATTTACGGACAAATCATTTCTAGAACAATAGTTGTGTTGTTCACTGGTGTCAATTATGGATAATAGATGTGTTATGTCTATTTATTTATCTGTCATATATTTCTAAATTATTAGTACTTTACCACATGCTACGTTTAGCTAAAATAAATGTTAAATCCTTGATGTATCAAAATGTTGTGGCAATTGCTATGAAAAAAGATAAATTTGACAACATGTCGCAACAGCACTCTGCTTACGGGAATAAGAGCGATTTTGTCAATGACATATCAAACGTGTAATACTGACGTTGGAGCTCGAGACATTGACCGGTTTCACAATAGGATTTTGGCACCCATACCGATTTTTCTTCTTTTATTTTATTATCCTGAATTATTATTATTATGTGCAAGAATGTGCAATAGTGTGTATGTGAGTTTATTTGTTTGTTTAGATAACATTCACTTATTTTATCTTTATACACTTCATGTACGATACATTTTGGGTAGCACGTCACTTGCAGATTACAAAGTCAAATTAATCAATGACGAATTGTTTATCAGAAGAAGGTGAACTAGTTTATTTGACAATTTATATATAAACACACGTCTGTCCTTAGAAGTAAGAAGTTAAATGTATGAAGTTAGAACTATCAAGTTTAAAGTAAGAAATAAGTTGTCACCTTTCAGTTTTCATGCTATGTGGAGAGGAGCTGAATCAGAAACTTGACTCTCCAGAATTATAAGTTAATGCACGGCTTTATGTGAAAATTTCAAAGTTAGAAAATACCCTTCATTTCATATTGTTACAAGTTTTAAGTAGCAGTTCTGAGAGCATCCTTTCATGTTTGGTATCCGATTAAGCCTCGTTCTGGTTTTTAAACGTATACTAAACGCACATTGTATATTCGTCAATATAAACAATTTCTACATACAGTTTATATAAGCATAGAGTTAACAGTGTATGTGTATTGACAGCATTGTGCTAAATATATGTATACGATATAAATCTGTAATACCAGTAAAAATGGACGTTTGTTTAACAATCGACTGTTACTGCATGACATATTTAAAATTATGTATGTAGCTACACATATACAATTAATTCATAAGTTTAGAAAAATTTAATTAAGGTATGACCCACCTAAGATGAATATTCAAATCTTCAAAACAATGTTGCAGCAATATATTGTATTCAATGAGAGACTTGTATTCAGAATTTAAACAACTTTTACCGTGTCGTTTTTATAAACTTTGTATAATTCATAATATTTCCTCAAACTCAAGTGGAAACAAATTTTAAAGTAATGGTCACTGTCCAAAACGATTGCAGAGAATTCATTATACCATTAACTTTGATAAAAGAAACGCCAAACTATTGATAAATAATTACAAAACAAAACAAAAACAAAAAGCTGTGAATGTCACTTTTTCTAGGGTGCCTCAAGGATTTAATGAGGCAAAATAGAAAAATTAAGGTCCTGTCCTTTGGGACTGTTTTGAATTTTGCTCATTTCTTTAGCTTGGTGCAGATTTTAAACCTATCTACATTTCTCCCACAATATATAATCTAAAGAGTAAAGGCAAAGTAGAGAACTTTTACCGCACGTAACTCAGTGTTTTTAAAGATGTCTAACTCTGTCACCTTCTGTTTCAGAGGTAAATTCGCTTTAAACGGCACGAAATCACTTAATATCAAATAAAAAATCACTTTTATTCAATAAATCAATAAAAAGTCTTGAAAAAAGTTAAAACGTACTAGAAGAAAAGAAAAACATTTGGTCCCAATAGGGCTTGAACCTATGCACCCCCCTGAAAAAAAAACAATAAAGAAAATATCTGAAGAAAAATATATTTGTGAAAGACGGGCATTGGGTTTCTTTAAAAGGCTGATCTAGTTTTATTTTAAACAGCTTGTTTACACCTTTAACTATTCTGACGTCAGTTCTATGGGGAGTGCTACAAGAGATAATGTTGCAATTGAAAAACATAGCTTTTACGATTAACTAGATAAGTATTTGAAAGTACAATTTAGGTAAGATAATAAATTTCTGAAAATAGACATTTTATTTGGATCATAGCTACTTTAGAATGGCGTCTAGAATACTGGTGCTTGTCTTGATAATTAACCTGAAGCATAATCATCAAAAAGAGCCAAATTAATTGTATTAGCACGTGATTTTATGCTTAGTTTATCCACCGAGACACAATTTGAAATTACTGAAGCTTTCAATGGAACCTCAAGGTATCTTGATGATATTTTAAATATGGACAACCAATATTTTTCAGAAATGGTGAAATATATTTACCCTAAATAGTTACAGCTTAACAGGGCTAATAGTTCAGATTTAGAAGCGTCAATTCTGGATCTAAATTTAAGAATTTTAATTTTGAAATTGTCAACTTTCCCCATCTTGATGCGGATGTCCCTTGAGCAACATCATACGGTGTCTATATTTCACAGCTTATTCGTTTTGCAAGAGCTTGCTCAAAGATAGATGATTTTAATGACAGAAATCTTCATATCACCAAGAAATTGTTACAACAGGGGAACGTTATCATAAGCTACGGAAATTTTTTAGTAAATTTTACTACAGATCGTCTGAACTATTAGAAAAATACAATACGCCCCTTAAAACACTTTTATAACTTGGACTGACACACCCGGAGTACTATGGAGATGTAGTTTATAAAATTCGGAAAATTAAACATAACCCTTATTTTAATCATTTTTTTTGTGTAAAATTGATTAAAAAGTTTATCAAAAGAGGATACGATGCGAAAATCGTGAAGCACAGTGCATGTTTAGTGATTGACCCCTCTACAGTTAATTGCTACACTTTCCTTTTTGATGATGCGATGACTAATAAAGTGTAAGACTCCATGATGTTTTTCTCTTAAATCCTACATACAACGGGCGGAGGGAGTTGATTTTTGTCTTACAGTTTTTTTAGTCGTGCCCTTAAAAGTTAGGCTCTTGTTGCTCTAACTTCAGACAAGTTGTTGAGTACATTGGTGTAATTGTACCTTAAATTTACTTTGATTTTTTTTTTTGTTTTGCTTTATTTATCAATTACTTTTGCACTAATGTTAGAGCCTTTCTCAGCGGGGATTTCATTTACATTATGTTGTTCAACTTGTTGAAGATAGGGTAAGTGCGAGGTTGGCATGCCCTAAACGCGTTTAAATCCCCAGTTTCCTTTATTTAGGTCACTGACTGTTCCAAGGCGGTGCCCCTATTTTCAACAGGTTGTTTTGTCTGTCTTGTATTGTGTGTTACGTATGTTTTCTTGTTTGTTGTAAGCGTTTTTCCTCCGCCCCACTCCCCCTTTTGCCCTCTCCTTTCCCTTGCATTTACGCTACTTTTTGCATGCCATTCCCTTTACTTTTAGTAAGTTTTCGTGGCTCCTTTTTATTTTGACAGCCGAATCTCAAGACGTTACTTGATTGTTTTTTCCTACTTGTGTGGGTGCGTTTGTAAGCTTGTGAGTCTATAACGGTGCCCTACAGTTTTCTTTTGTGTTGCTTGTTCGTTTTTCTCTGTTATTCAGTTGATCGTGGTTGTGTGTTTGTCTTTGGTACATGAGTGTCTGCGTTATTGTGGTTTACGTTGTAGTGCGACTGTTTTTAAAGAACATGGCATTCCCTTGTATATTTGTCCTTGTTCAACTTTCCCCTCCGGATTCCTCCCCCACCCCCGACACCAATTCGCCCCCTTACTATTTCCTTCCTTTTTGTAAAAATGTAACAGATATATTTTCCATCTTTAAAAGGTGTGTATTTACGTCCCACGTTTTAACGTATAACAAATGTAAACATAAACAAATAAATGTAAATATAATTTGAACTAATCTAACGATTTGAACACAAAATGTTGATAGTCCTTTACCCTATTTTAATAATTGTTTTTAAGAGTGTAAATTGTAATGTAAACATGTTTTTATTTTGAATCTTACCTAATCTTTGTTTCATTTTACAATTGACATATATTTGACAGTGTTGGTTAAGCAAATGTGTTGTTTTTAAATGCAACGAATTTTTTTTTTTAATTACATACACGGTTCCTCTCCTGCGGACATGTTTTGTATTCTTGGTGGTATATATGCACACCCGTGTCTTGTTTCAAATACTTTTAACGATTTGATTATTTATATTTTATAATCTTTCGTGTATAACGGTAATTCCTTTCAAATGAAATCAGATTCACCAAAACTACGAAATATGGCGCTTGCCAATTTTAGTTCGGGCTAGATTCTTCGAAGTCAGCAATAAAATATTCCTCACTCAGTACAAATTGTCATCCATTTGCATGGTAAACTGATTCGTTTTCATTTTCAGGTAACTTAAGCGGCTGAAGTGATCTGTTGCGCAATATACGTTAATACATGAGTAAAATTCTGGAAAGTAAACAAACCAATGGTTCTCAAATGCCTTGATAATACACAAAAGCAGAAGCAACAAAAGCAGATATTGTTTAAAACATAAAATATTAAAGCTAACAGAAAAACAAACCACCAACTATGAAGAATAATATATATATCCAAAATGTATTCTAATTCAACAATACGGATATAAATACAGGGGAAAAAGAAGAAAATGAAGGAGATAATATAAATACTGTTTTCAATTATTACTTTTTAAATCAATATTAAATATCTAAACTGGTAATATCTTGTTATTTGAAAATACTGAAAAGTAGTTTTAAACAATATCTTTAATTGTATGTTCTTCCCTGTCCTCTGACGGTTTGTTATTTTAAGTATCGTTGAAGGTTCCAGAACTTTCAAGTATCACCAAAAATAAAAATTATATTCTGAAAAAAAAAATCAGATGATTGTAATACATCGTTTGTCAGTATTGTGTAGAACATTTTGAAACATCATAGAATATAAACAACTGATTGAGATGTCTCTAAACTAAATCAGAATTGTGATAGAACATCCTGGAACACCATCGAATACAAACAACTACTTGACGTGATATCTCAAAACAAGGTCAGGAAAACATTGAGTCATCAATAAACTGACTATATGTGCGTAACAGTATATTGTCCGTACAAGAAAGTCATAGAATCATAAAATGCCAGATATTGTAGATAATTCATTTCCCTTCAATGTTTACTAACAAAATAGTCAAATACGGAATAAGATATCAACCTCGATAACATCTGCTAGTGTCACGAGGGAAAGCCAGTACGACTTATAGAAACAAATCAGCTTTATGACCAGGGTGCCATTATTTGCAAGATATTATAATAAATTCATTATCCTTCAATATTTACTAACAATATGGTCAAACAGAGAATCACATATCAATGTAGGTACGATAACTCGATAAAATCACAAATCGACGTTGCAGCTTTATTATTTGTACGTTTCAGCTAAAGCGGTTTAATTGATCTGTTAGACAATAAACGTTTGTAAAATAAGTGAAATTCTGAAAAAATGAAGAAACCAACGGTTTTTTAAAAGCCAGGGTTATACACAAAAAATGCATATTACAAATTGTATATTACCTATACAAGAAAGTCATAGTATCACAAATTGCAAGATATTGTAATAAGTTCATTATCCTTCAATATTTACTAACAATATTGTCAACTACATATTCAAGTATCAATGTAAGTAGGATTACGCGATAAAATCTGCTACCCGAACTCATCAATCATGTCATGACCAC
Organism: Mercenaria mercenaria; assembly: GCF_021730395.1. NCBI lineage: Eukaryota > Metazoa > Mollusca > Bivalvia > Venerida > Veneridae > Mercenaria > Mercenaria mercenaria. The sequence goes on along the minus strand of NW_026462854.1, from coordinate 8,522 downwards.
AAGCCATTTCGACTTATACACATAAATCAGCTTTATGATCAGGGTGCCATTGTTAAGCCTACTTCACGCTCTTAACACCAGCATTGATATTTATTATTTAGTTTAGGACCTCCGACGGTGAAACACTAACAAACTATGATTTAAAACACAGATGCACAAAAGTCTTTTGTAATGCTCCAATATAAAATCAGAAGACTTGCTGCATGTTTCACTTCAATATCTAAGCAAGTGACTTGCAAAATACATGTGTAAGCAATTAGCCGTGACTAAACCTATGCTCAGCAATATCAATATTCAAAATGTATATCATTCTTGACATATTATTGTTGCATATAAGAGCTTGACTATATACAACATGTTTAACATTATAATTTGTTTGCGTTCAATTTTATTGTCTTGAGATCACTAATCGAACTTGCAGCATGATGGTTTGCTAGTTTCAGTTAACAAATGTATTATTATTTACTTCAACTGCTAGTGCCGGTCATTCAGGTAAATGTGTTCATCCTAATGAATACTTACAAATATCACAATCATAAATAATTAATAAGATGTATGTGTCTATCATTTTATTAACCATTAATGTTTTCTAACAATATGTTTATACTTGACAAAATCTGCTACCTGGGCTCATCATCCATGTCATGACTGCAAGAAACTGAATTATACACACAAATCAGCTTTATAATGAGGGTGTCATTGTAAAGCTAACGTTACGACCTTGACACCAGAGTTAATGTTTTCCATTTAATCTAAGACAAGAGGCAGTGAAATACCAACAAACTATGATATAATACAATTCGTGAGACAAATGTGCAAGAGCCTTTTGCAAAGCTCAAATAGAAAATCAAAAGTTTTCCTGCGTATTTCACTTCAAAATCTAAGCAAAATATGCTTAACAATGTTAATATTTGAAATATGTAATATTCCAGACACATTATTGTAGCATATAGGAGCTTGTCTATATACAACATGTTTAACATCCTAATTTGTTTGTGATCTAATTCATTGTGCCTTGAGATCACAAATCGACTTTGCAGCTTAATAATTTTCATATTTTAGCCGACGAATATATTACTATTTATACCGGCTGCTAGTACGTGGCCTTCAGGTAAATGTCTTTGCTACAACCAGTCAGTGTGTACAGTAAATATATTTCAGTATTGTAAATGCTCCAAAATAAAATGCATGTTCTCCAAACGAATAATTACAAATATTACAGTCATAAATAACTAATAAAATGTATGTGTCTTTGAAATGCATCCCGATAAATTGATTGACCAAAAATATGAAAACTAGCACTTGTCAATTTCAGTTAGGGATTGATTCTTCAAAATCAGCAATTTATACGATATGCGTCTATTAAATTTAATATGTACTGTCCTGCGTTTCATTGCATGGAAACCTGGCTCATTTTCATTTTCAGGTATATGAATTGATCTGTTGCACAATATCCGTAAATAAATGAGTAAAATTCTGGAAAATAAAAGAACAATGGTTATAGAAATGTCTGCATAATACACCAAAAGCAGCATGTCATATGTGGTATATTACCCATACAAAAAAGTCATAGTATCAGAAATAAAAAGATATCGTTATTAGTTCATTACACTCAATTTTGCTAACAATATGGTCAAATTGAGAATTAAATATCAATGTAGGTAAGATAACCCGATAAAATCATCTACCTGGGCTCATCAACAGTGTCATGACCACAAGCCAGTATTACTTATACACACAAATCAGCTTTATGATCAGGTTGTCATTGTAAAGCTAACGTTACGTTACGACCTTGTTACAAGTATTAATATTTTCCATTTAATTTAAAACAAGCGACAGTGAAACAGTAACAAACTTTGGTTTAAAACAATCCATCAGACAGATGAACATTAATCTTCTGTCAAGCTCTGATATAAAATCAGAATTTTGCTGCATATCTAAGCAAGTAACTTGCAAAGTACATGTGTAAGAGTTACACTATGACAGAACATATGTTCAACAATCTCAGTGCACGAAATCTGTAATAGTCTAGTATATAAGAGCTTGTCTATATACATGTTTAACATTCTAATTTGTTTTTGTTCAAATTTATTGTGGCCTGAGAACACTATTTAACTTTGCAAGTTGTAGCTGACGAATGTATTACTTTTAACATTGATTGCAAGTACTAGACCTCCAAGTAAATGTTTTAGCCACGACCATCTCTGTGCATACAGTAAATATATTTCACCAATTTAATGCTCAAATATAAAATCAGCTCATCTCTAAGCAATATTTACAATTTTTATAATAATAAGAAAGAGATAAGATATATGTGTCTTTGAAATAAATCACGGTTAAATTGGATTGACCAAAACTATGAAAACTTGCCCTTGCACATTTAAATGGGGATTGATATTTTGAAATCAGCAATAAAATATGCGACACTAAATACAGTTTGTCTTGCATTTCATTGCATGGAAAACTGATTCATTTTCATTTTCGGGTATCTCATGAAGCGGTTGAATTCATCTGAAGCGCGGCGTACGTCAATACATGATTGAAATTCTGGAAAGTAAACAAACAAATGGTTCTAAAATTCCTGGATAATACACAGAAAGCAGCATATAGTAAGTGGTATCACAAATTGCAAGATATTGTAACTAATTCATTACCTTTCAACGTTTACTAACAAAATTTGCTATCTGGGCTCATCAACAGTATCATGACCACAAGTCACTGCGACTTATACACACAATCAGCTTTATAGCCAGAGTGTCATTGTAAAGCTAACGTTATGTCCTTGATACCAGATTAATATTTTCCATTTAGTTTAAGATTAGCGACTGTGAACAACCAACGAACTATAATAAAATTCCATTAGACAGGTGTACATAAGTCTTTGGTAAGGCACAAATATAAAATCAGCAGTTTTGCTGCGTATTTCACTTCGATATCTATGCAAGTAGCTTGCAATATACATGCGTAAGCTGACACTGCGGCTGAACATATGCTCCATAATGTCAATTTACGCAATGTGTAACATTCTAAACATTACTGAAACATAGAGGACCTTGTCTACATTTAACACGTGTAATATTCTAATTTGTGCTCTGTTTCTTTTAGTCTTGAGATCGCAAATCGACTTCGCAGATTTATTTGTTGTACGTTTAAGCTTACAAATGTATTACTATTTACATCTACTGCTTTTACCAGGCCTTAAGGTAAGCGTTTAAGCCGCGGCAATCTTTGTGCACACAGTAAATATATTTCACTATTTTCCTTGGCCGAGTGGTTAAGGTTGCTAACTTTAAATCACTTGCTTCTCATCTATGCGGGTTCGAGCCTCACTCGGGGCATTCGAACTCTCATACAATATCGATTCCCGGACATTATTCTATTTAAAAAAGTTACTCTTTCCGTGTAAAACACCGGCTCCTAAAAAGACTTTCGACGACAGTATCTATTAAAAAGTGCTCCCCACCAAACCTAACGGACAATTTTACTAGATCTACAACTCTAATACCCTCCATTGTCAATAGTTAACATTTTGATTGTACTACCACTACTGGTGCCGCTACTTCTATTGCTATTACTACATGTACTTCTTCTTCTTCTACTACTACTACTACTACTTCTACTACTACTACTATAACTGCTACTACTGATACTACTATACCTGCTTCCACTAATACGTCTTGTACATCTACCTCTTCTTCTCCTGATGCTGTTGTTGCTGTCACTTATTCATCTGCTGCTGCTGCTGCTGCTGCTGCTTCTGCAACCAACTGCCACTACCACTGCCACTACTACTACTACTACTACTACTACTACTACTACTACTTTCTATTGTTGCCGCTACCGTACTTTACTGCCACGGCTAAGTATTGCAACTTCTATTAATACTAAGTTCTATGCTAGCAGTTTCTTGTGCAGTTTTCTTCTGAAGAATTACTGCATACCGAAGTTTGCAGGGATTATTGACACTGGTGTGTTTTGTGAACGTGTTGTGAATTGTTATTTTCCTGAAAAAAATGTATACACCAAGATACAGCGTCTAGAAATAGAATCCCTTTTCCCGTTGCGGAATGCTCTGATTTCTGTGTCAAGTGATGGTATCTGGGGCTAATGGTCAAACGGAAGGACGGACGGACGGACGGACAATTGCAAATCTATATGCCCCCTCCCCCGAGTGGGGGCATAAAATGCAGCAATTAGGCCTTAGATACATGAGTTATCACTAAATTTGACCAAATGACCGGGGGTCGCTTTTTATGGGAGTCAATTTTCTTCGTGAGGTTCAGTTTACTTCACGTGGGGGAGTCATAGTACTATGATCCGGAGGTCATAATACTATGACCGGGGGGTCACTTTTTCTATAGAATAATGACCGGGGGGTCATTATTCTATGGGAGTCGAAATACTTCATTACACCGGCACTAAATTGTTTTGCATTTCATTGCATGGTAAATAAATGCATTTTTTCTGGTTTCTGAAGCTGGTGAATTGCTCTGTTGCGCAATACACGTCAATAAATGAGTTATATTCTGGGAATTAACCAACCGGTTATTCGAAAATGCCTTGATTATACACAAAATGCACCATATTATAAATGGTATATTACATATATAAGAAAGTCATAGTATCATAAATTGCTAGGTATTGTAATTAGTTCATAACCATTCAATGTTAATTAACAATATGGTCAAATAGAGAATTAAATATCAATGTAGGTTGGCTCACCTGACAAATTCAGCTACCTGGGCTCAACAACAGTGTCATGACCACAAGCTACTACGACTTATACAAACAAATCAGATTTATGACCAGGGTACCATTGTAAAGCTAATGCTAGACCTTGACACCAGTATTAATTTAAGAGACACCAACACCACGATATAGCGATGTGATTTTTAACCAATTGTTGAAATGTGATAAACGCGGTATTACTTTTTCGATTGATATTTGGATAATTACCAAACAAAGGTATGTTTATTCCTTGAGATGCTTTCGAAAGGCATGTCTAAAGTGTTCCTAATTCAATACAAGTCCACAATGACTTAAAGAAGCAGTAGGTAAGATGAAATCAGTTTAAGACAATCGACATTGAAACACCAACCACATAATTATGATAAAAAATTATCCGTTAGACAGATCTATAACTGTATTTTGTAAGGCTCAAATATAAAACCAGATGTTTTGCTGCGTATTTAACTTCAATATCTAAGCAAGTAACTTCAAAATACATGTGTAAGCTGTAAACTGTGATTGTACATATGCTCCACTGTCAATATACATGTATTACGACATTTGTAACATTCTAAATACATTATCAAAGCATATAGGAGCTTGTTTTTATACAAAATATGTAACTTTCTTATTTGTTTGTGTGCTGTTTCGTTGTGTCTTGAGATAAAAATTCCACTTTACACCTCTATTGATTTGCAAGTTTTAGCTGACGAATGTATTTTTCTTTACATCGATTGCTTGTACCAGGTCTTCTGGTAAAGTTTTAGCCACGACCATCTCTGTTGATAAGGTAAAGATATTTCACAATTTTAATGCTCCAAAATAAAATGTGCTCATCCAGAGAAATACTTACTTACAAATATTACGAACAAATAACTAATAAGATATATGTGTCTTTGAAATACACGTATGATAAATTGGATTGACAAAAACTACGCAAAATTGATCAGCGGTTTGATTCTTGAATCTGCAATATAAGATGCGTCACTAGATACAGATTGTCTTGCATTTCTTTACATGGTAAACTACGGGTATTTCATTTTCATTTTCTGATTTCTGAAGCAGGTCTAAATGTCTTGATTATACTCAAAACGCAGCATACAAAAGTTGTTTATTACATACCCGTTTCTATTCCCCGTTAAGTTACACTGGCACCGGAAACGTCAATATTTTTCCATACACTGACGCCTGAATTCATGAGTCATATCGGGTGCGTGACGTAATTCAGTGTGTGTTGTTGCACTATTTTTCTATTAACTTCAGTATTGTCAATCCTATTCAGGCTATTGAACATATTCATGATATTTACATAATATTTATACATGTAGATGCGTATGTAATAAAAAGGTTATTATCTTTGCATCGGAAAATATGCACTCGTTCTTCAGCGGAAGAATATTGCGCTTCTAAAGTCGCGCAGTATTTCCGCTGAAGCACTCGTGCATATTTCCCGATACAAAGATAATAACCTATAAATATTTCCCGCATAAGCTAGTCATATGATCATTAGATGCATGATATTGTACCCTTAAATGTTGACCAACAATACGGCCACAGGAGAATGTACTGTTCCAAATCAAATATCAATGCATGTATAAAAACTCGATAAATCTGCTATCTCGGCTCCAAAATAGTTCCAGGACCACAAACCACTACGACTCATAAACAATTCAGCTTTATGATTAGGATATCATTATACGACCTTGATACAGTATGTTAAATTGTTCATTTGGTATTAGAAAAGCAATTATAGTGAAACGCCGACAAACTATTGTAAACAAGAAGAAAATATCAGTTGCAAAGATGTACAAGAATCTTTTGTAAGGCTAATTTATATTAACAGAAACTTTCACTGAATATCAAACTTCAACATCTAAGCAAATAAGATGCAAATACATTTGTACGCTGTAGATTTAGACTAAACATAAGCTCCCGCCATGTCGATATACAATAATTGTGTAAAGTTCTAGACACATTATCGTAGCATAAATAAATTTTCTATATTCACTTCAATATCTATACAAATAATTTGCAAAATACAATTGTATAAGTTGTACACTGTGACTGAACAGATGCTCCAAATATCAACATACGAAATGTCTAACATTCTAGACACTTTATCATAGCATAAATTGTCTATATACAACAATTTTAAAATTCCAAATTGTTTGTGTTCTCTTTAAATTTCATTGCATCTCAAGATCGTAGATCGAGTTGGCAGCTTTATCTTTTGCAAAGTTAAGCTAGCTGGCGATTGTAATGACATTTAATTACTTGAATAAGAACTTCGAATAAATGCTTTTATTTTCATATTGATATATCTCTTGTGCGTCCTTCTAAAATGCCTAGATTAGAAATGAAAAGCAGCATATGTTAATGGTATATTACCCGCATAGGCAGTATTGTTAAGTGTTAGATATAACAACTAATTCATTAAACTTGACTAACAATATGACAACAAGGATAATGTCCTGTTCCAAATATGAATGTATAAAGGATAATTCGATGAAATCTACCTTCTTGGCTTCAGAACCACAAGCTAACACGACCCCCCCCCCCCCCCCCCCCCCCCCCCCCCCCACACACACACTAGCTTATGATAAGAGTGTCATTGTAAAGCTGACGTTTAATGTAATGGATTTGTGATGACATGTCCATGTGGTTAGGAAAGTCGGCATTCTTCGAGCGATATGCGGCTAAAGTTCATATTTCTTTTCGTTAAACCCGGACAATACCGAAATCGCATGCGGAAATTACGTCAGTTACGGATACACTTACTGTAAGTATTGTTTTCCATCGAGTGAATTATATAATTGCAACAGTGAACCTAGTATACAAGCGATGAAATATTTAACAGCTGCATAAAAAATTCGGCTTTAAAGAGAAAGTACAAAATGCCCATATACATCTCAGTTAATATACATGATTTCCATAAATAAAGTGAGACAAGCAATGATTTTCATTGGTGGGTGCATTTGCCTTCTGCTGCTATTACTGAGGTCCAAGCCCATTTTATATCATACTGTGACAATCATGCTTACATGGCGATACAATATCTTTTTGGTAAAGCAATGACTATTGAATAGCAGTTACTGTACTTGAATAGTTCATAATTTTATGTAACATTAAGGACACACGTTTCAAGGTCAAAATTTCAAATTCAAATTTTGCGGTTGTGATGGAATTTTAGATGTAGTCCGTACATCCGGAAAATAGACAACAAAAATATTTGCGATATTTTTACCAAACGTTAGATGACAATAATGTTAAGAAAGTCATATTACTTCGTATATTGACAAAGGACAATGCAACTTGTACAAAAATAGGATTCATGTAGAATGTGAACGTACTCGAGGTTTATTGAGTTTGGTGTGTTAGGCAGATGGTATTACCGAAATTATTTTGCTATAATATTCAAGCTAGCACTGAAGTAGCTATGATGCTCCAAACTGTGTAGTGGCATCCCCGCCCTAGACAAAAAATTGATCGCGCAAATAAAGGTGTGTGATGTTACAATTCTGATGTAAACGTTATATGTATAGTGAGTGAGTGAGTTGAGATTTACGGCGAATCGACACAAAATAGTCATATATCGCCGAAGTTCTATGTATAACCCTTTCCAAAGTCTAGTGAGTAGTGTGGATCTGTTCTCACATATTTCGGCACTAGATACTGTCTAAACAAGGATCTTAAATCCCAACAGATACACTACATATTTTACATATTTTTCTAGTTCTGATCGACTTCCAACCTATGACAAGAGCTTATTAGGGAAATAACAGGACATGGCACGG